>NC_059281.1:9834901-9924901 GCF_017591435.1 Portunus trituberculatus
CTGTGTGTGTGTGTGTGTGTGTGTGTGTGTGTGTGTGTGAAGTGTGAGTGCATCTTATTCAGGGTAAGAATGTGGGTTAATGTTAATCCAGGGTCAGTCATCACGCTTCTCCTGGTATAAGAGAGAGAGAGAGAGAGAGAGAGAGAGAGAGAGAGAGAGAGAGAGAGAGAGAGAGAGAGAGAGAGAGATCCTTTCCACAAGCGTCTGTCCCCAAGACGAGGCGAGAGGAAGACCCTGAAGACCAAGTGACAGTGGCAGAGCGCGGGAAGACAGCCACGCGGCGCAGGGTGGCGAAAACAATGCGGGAAGTGTCCGAAACCTAACATTTGGACCTCCCCAAAAAAACAAGACGGGGAATCGAGAAAAGGTAGAAGAAATGTATAAGTTAAAGAAAGAGGAGTAGGAGAATGGAAAGGAAGAGTAGATAAAGTAGAGAATGTTAAGAAATAAGAGATGATAGGGAGGGTGCCTGGAGGGATGAGTAAGAATGATTGATGCGAGAGAATGAGGAAATGACGAAAAGGAAGTCAAGAGAAGTAATGATATGCCCGGATGCAGATGAGGAAAAAGTGTAAAAAGAGGAGAGGGGAAGATGTTTGAAGGCACAAGGAGTGACTGATGAGGGTGAATGAGTAAGAAGGAAGGGAGAGGAAGTAATGAGAAGGAAGGCAGGTGTTGGAGGGATGGTATGTCTACACCCGGTATTTTAGTTCCCGTCGAGGGAGTGGAACCAGCACCACTGTTGACTTTGCAAACACCATAACGTGTGTGTGTGTGTGTGTGTGTGTGTGTGTGTGTGTGTGTGTGTGAACTGCCCTTCCTTTTAACACACACACACACACACAAACACACACGTCTGACTTTCACTCCTCAACGTCCCTCCTTCCTCACCGTTTCCTCCACCCGTCCCTTGCCTCGCCTTTCCCTCTCCTTCCCACCCTCCCTCTCCCAGTCCCAGCCATATAAACACTTTTCCCCAGAGTTGCCTGTACGCCTCGCCAGCGGGTCAAGGCTACACGGTGGAGGAGACGGCGACGGTTAACTGTGACCATGACGGCGCCAAACAACGAAAAGTAAGAGTAAGGAAACCAGCCGAGCAATAAAAACACCAAAAACAGTAACAATAACACAGCAGCGCAACAAAAAGTCAAATAAAAATCGTTCCAGACAGTGAAAAATAAGACTAAATACAATTATAGACTATACAAAAGTAAATAAATAAATCATGATAAAGATATATGGAAAAATAATTAGAATATTACTATCTTTACCTCCAACAACAACAAGAGAAGTGAAGCCAGACAGAGACAGACATACAGATAAGAGACAGAGACACAGACAGACAGACAGACAGGCGCGATAAATCCCCATCACCACCAACAACAACAAGAGGTAGAGGCGAAGACAGACAGACAAAGAGCCAGACAAACAGACAGAGGCGAGAGAAATTATTATTTTCACCAATCGGCTATCTCCACCACCAGCACCACCAACAACAACAGCAACAAAAGGCAGAGGTGAGGCCAGATAGACAGAGGCAGACTGAGGCGCGAGTTAAGTGTACGGAACCAACCCTTCGTTAGGCTACAGCGGGCCATAACACGCGAGTCAGCCTGCACTGAGCGAGGCACGATCCGCTTGTTCGCACGTTATGTTAGGCAAGAGTGGGCTGGGCTGGCTGGACTAGCTGTGGTGAGGTGGGTCGGAATGAGCCTCGTGACTTTTAAGGTCTTGGGTTTAACTTTAGAGGCTGCTCTGATTTGGATTAGGTTCAGTTTTAAGGCCTGTATTTTGAAAGGCTTTGCTCTAACCATCACTACTTTCCAAAGGCTTTAGTTGAAGGTACTTGTGTTTTCAGAGATATTTTCGTGGTTCTGGTGATGGATTGGCAAGATTACTAGTTTATCATAAGGAGAAACAGTCTTGAAAACCCGGCCAGTCGTCTCTGTGGCCTTGGAAAATTGTTGTGGTGAGAGACCAAGGCGTTTCTGAATATGGGCGCAAGATCAACAGCATTTATTTGTTGGGTGAAGTTAATAGGAGGTTAGCTTGTTAGGTGAGTCGGGTTCAGTTAAGGTCTGAGGTCGGTGGAGGTTGTAAAGAGCTAGATTACGGAAACTTCTAAAATCCACAGCACTATAGATCGTGGGGCTTGCGGAGGTGAGGCGTGAGTGAGCTTAACCCTTTCAGTACTGGCCCACATTTTTACCTTGAGTTTTTGGTGTGAATAGACGATTTTAGTGACATTAGAAAGAGTCTATGGTGGACAAAAGATTAATGGCTAGAGTCTTTACTACTTTAATCCCCATATAAGTTTCTGAAGCGGTGTAAAAAATCACCAAATAGTAAGCAGAATGAATATCAAAACGCGTTACGCTACTGCAGGGGTAATGAGAGGCTAAGGTGGGTAAACTGAAACACTGTATGAAGTAATAGAAGGCACAAGCCACGGTATTCCCTGCACATCGTAAGAGGTGATCGAAGAACCGAACAGGAAGACTGGGAATACCTCTCTTTGTATCAGTATTCCTACAACGATACTGATCCTGTCTTCACTATCCCTTCCTTCCCTTTAATCCCTTCAGTAGCATGACGCGTTTCCATATTAATTTTACTTACTATTCGGTGATTTTATACAGCTTCAGAAACTTTTGAGGGGATTAAAATAGTGAGGACTGTGGCCATTAATTTTCTGACCTCCATAGACCCTTCCTAATGCCAATAAAAAATGTGTCTCACTACGGAAGGGGTTAAAAAGCGATCTCGGACTGGTATATTGAAAGATGAAAGACGAAAATAACGAGACGCTAGTTACAGGGCGCGCACACACACACACACACACACACACACACACACACACACACACACACACACACACTGTCCCCACCACGGCCTCCTTAATGTACATATTTGTTGAGTCACTTCCGAGCCATGTACCCTTCCTTCCCCAACTCCCCCTACCTCCTCCCCTCCCCCACTTTCTCCTTCCTCCCTCACCCGAAAAGTCCAACACGCGCCATACACACACACACACACACACACACACACTCTCTCTCTCTCTCTCTCTCTCTCTCTCTCTCTCTCTCTCTCTCTCTCTCTCTCGTAACAGATAACCTTCTTACAACATTATCAATCCCATGAAACCACACAATATAACAAAAAATAATAAATAAGCATCAATATGTACACAACAAACCCATAATCTTGACACCACCACTAATTCCACACACAATAAATCAGCTCAATAAATCAACTAACAGCGACATAGATAACGATAATAATAGAACATTAAGGTGAATAATAACCATAATTTACTGTTAATACAAAGCTCGAATAAAGACTTCAGAAACTTCAACAGTAACATCAACAGCAACATCAGCGCAGTCAAGTGCCCACTCAGCAGCGCACATCTCTACCAAGACTACACAGGGCGAAGACTCTTTAAACCCACGCTTGATACAGCAGGCCGTGATAAGGATAAGATAACTTGGAGCATAAGAAATCACTGATGAACTCAATACATCACCAACACTACCACTACTACTACTACTACTGCTACTACTATTACTACCACGCCACCAGCAAATACAATGGAGATGTACTTGGTGACTGAGAAAATAATAAAAAAAAATAGGTTAACTTAACACTAGAACACATTTTTACCTTGAGATTTGTGTACGATTTGACTCTTATTTACATTAGGAAGGGTCTATGGAGGTCAGAAGATTAATGGCCGCAGTCTTCACTATTTTAATCGCCCCACATGTTTCTGAAGCTGTACAAAAGCACTAAATCGGAAATAATGAACATAGGAACGCGTCATGGTACTGGTAGTGACGATAACATACTGTAATGCATGTTTGTCCTTTTAGTTTTCCTCTCCTGTCTTTTTTCGACTATAAGGTCATTTTCATTCATAACTAGCTTTATATTCGTCAGTGAAAAGTAAATGAAGACAGAAAATAGAGAAGGAGGAAAAGGAAGGAACGAGAAGAGGGAGGGAGGAAGGAGCGAAGATACAACAATAACAAACAAATCACTCAACAAGCAGCCAACTGAGGACAGATCCTAATCACATACATCATCAATCCAACCAAAAAATGAGGTGAGGGCCAAGTCGACACCATTCCAAGCAGTGCAAATATACAACACTGCAGCGATACGAGGACAACAAGCACCCACACACACACACACACACACAGAGAGAGAGAGAGAGAGAGAGAGAGAGAGAGAGAGAGAGAGAGAGAGAGAAGCTTCAGGGAACATCTCAACTTGTCCTTAGCCGCATGCAACAAGACTGCCCTCCTTTATCACTCACCCTCTTACCCAGCACTCTGCGAGACACCCTTTTTAAGATTACCTCCCCCATCTCCGTCCCTCTCTTCTTTCCTGTAACTTCCCTCTCACTCTCCCTTCACTCCTTGGACTATCTTCCCTCACCCCTCTCTTCCCCTCACCAGATTAGGATACCAGAGCTTGGGTGAGGGGAGAGAAGAATGGGAGATGAGAGAAAGATGTAGTGAGAGAAGAAAGCGGTAAGGAAAAGGATGAAGAGAGGAAAGAAAGGAAGAGGAAAGGGAAGTGCTGACAAAGCGTACGTAAGGAGGAGGAGGAGGAGGAGGAAAGATGGAGCACAAGAGTGGAGGAGCAGAATGGAGGAGAGGGGCCAGCAGCTTTCCTACGCGTACCTCCTCTCCACCCTCCATCACTGCTGCCTCCTCCTCTCTTCTCCTCAACCACCACCACCATCGCCACCGCCGTCCCCGCCAGTCTTACCCACGACTCCTCCATAACTATAACTACTCCATAACTATCAAATTCAGAGAGAGAGAGAGAGAGAGAGAGAGAGAGAGAGAGAATGGGGGAACAGAGCAGCGAGTAACAAAAAATAAAGTTAATAATAATAGACCCCTTCACAGAGGACACGGCAAATACAACACAGAAATGCCAAGGCTGCAGGGGCCGCCAGACCACCCCAAGGAGGCGGGGCGCGGGACAGGCCGGGGACAGACGGACTGGAGCGCGGGAAGAAGCATTACAACAACAAAGGCCCCGCTAGTGTGAATATCCGTGGTCCGTACTCAGAATCGCTTTGCTCTCTCACCACGACTGTTTTTAAGGCCACAGAGATGATTAGCGAGATTTTCAAGAGTGTTTCTTTGGTTAATAATGTAGAAATCTTGTCAATCTGTCTCTAGAACTGTTAAAACTCGCTTAAAAACTCGTGTACATTTAGGTAAAGCATTTTGAAATAGTAGAGGTGAAGCGCAGAACACGAGCACTTGTTTCCCCAGTAATGGCTAATTTTCAGAGGCCACAGTTCAAGAGTTGGGTTCTCGTAGGTGTTCTTCGTATCTATTATGTAGGATTATCCTTCGTTTATCACCAGATTCATGAAAATACTCTACAAAAAACACACTAGTAACTCAGACACATTGAAAAAAAAAAAAAAGCCCTGCATCTCATTCAAAACGCCACCAAAAACATTAGCAACTCAGGAAAACACCCTTGAAAACACCACCACCTTTTCAAGCAAGCCAAGGCAAGACACCTAAACATTTAACATTACAAAGGAGTTTCTTCACTTGCTTGCTTAATATAATGGCAGGACTGACCTTATTTCATGCCACTCCCACGCCCAAGACTTGACGAGATAAGCAGTGGTAGAATCTCAGATAGGAAAAAAAAAACATTATTACTGATGATTTACTACAAAATTTGACCACCGTAAGAAAAAAATCATATGGTGCCATTAGAGAGACCTTCATTGGTAACATCTGGCGAATGTCAAGTTAAAGGTTGAGGTGAATAAGGTACTGTATCATAATATGTGCGTTATTTTAAGAGACTGGTAGCGGGCACTGAGATTACGGTAAGGTCAAGCGTGTGTGTGTGTGTGTGTGTGTGTGTGTGTGTGTGTGTGTGTGTGTCCTTGAACAGCAGTAGCAAAAAGTGGCTACTACTGCTTCACCCTCCAATACTCTCTCTCTCTCTCTCTCTCTCTCTCTCTCTCTCTCTCTCTCGTACTCAGCCACCCCCCCTACTTCATCAACACACCTGTTCTCTTAACCGGTATAACTTCTCTACTCAATTATCATTACTCATTCATCCGCTACCTTCCCCCGCCTCTCCTAACAGGTTGATAATGCGTAAGTACTGCTAGTATTATTGAACGCTGGTGCTTCGCTATCAACAGGAGGCTTGTAGGACTAATCAACCGACATTTCCAGGTTTTTGTGCTTCTGTGGATGGCCTTGAGAGCAGCAAATATAGTACTGCTTCTTGTATTCATCATATTAACTAACCACTAACCAGTCTCTCTCTCTCTCTCTCTCTCTCTCTCTCTCTCTCTCTCTCTCTCTCTCTCTCCCATATTCTGAAACTCTCTCTCTCTATTCTCTCTCTAGTTGAAATGACATGGATTTTTAAGGGTGTTTCTGTAATTCTAGTGACATGACATGTTAACAATCTTCCTGCATTATCAACAGGACAAATACTCTTTAGAACTCGGCTACTCGTCTCTGTAATCTTTCAAAATGGTTATTGTGAGAGGAAAGCGATTTTGAATATGGCGTCTCTCTCTCTCTCTCTCTCTCTCTCTCTCTCTCTCTCTCTCTCTCTCTCTCTCTCTCATGGTAGTGTGGATGGGGTGTCTTCTTATCGGGAGCAGAGAGGCTTGGGCAAGATAAGTTAAGGGGTGATAAGACTGGCGATATCAACTTTTTGCTTCATCTTACGTAAATGCAAGGGTTTATGGTCACGTTGATGAGGTGTGTGTGTGTGTGTGTGTGTGTGTGTGTGTGTGTGTGTGTGTGTGTGTGTGTGTGTGTGTGTGTGTGTGTGTGTGTGTGTGTACGAGAGAAAGTCAGACCTATCCCCAAGCTGAGAAACACTGACACAAGCAAACAGCACTTACAGAAAATAGAAAAATAAGGAAGAATAACAATGATCAAATATTAAGAGCAAACAACACCAGTGATTCATGATAACCTCCACACTAAGGCTCATATTCTCACACTCCTGTGCTTCACTGCCACTATTTCAAAAAGGTTAATTAAGTTCACACGAGTTTTTTTAAGGTATTTTTACGGTTCTAGGGATAGAGTGACAAGATCTATACTTTATTAACTATAGAAACACTCTTGAAAACCCACCTAGTCATCTTTGTGCCCTTGGAAAATACTTGTGGTGAGAGAGTAAAGCGTTTTTAAACGGTTTTTTTTTTTTTAAGGTTCTAGGGACAAAGTAACAAGAATCCTACATTATTAACTATAGAAACACTCTTGAAAACCGAGCTAGTCATCTCTATGATGTTGGAAAATAGTCTTTGTGAGAGAACAGAGCGTTTTTTGTGGTGTTTTTACAGTTCTTAAGCCAGAGGGACAAGATTTCTACATTATTAACTATAGAAACACCCTTGAAAACCTCTGTGGCCTTGGAAAACAGTCGTGGTGAGAGAGCAAACCATTTTTAACATTGGAGGGAGGAAAACGGCAACAATAACAACGATAACAACAATAAATTAACCTTAACGGAGACTTCAGGTGCAACTGTACTAATATATATAAAAAAAAAGAACATATAACCGAACATTTTTTTTACTCTACCCGTGGCCTCCTCACTCAGAAATCACATTATCTTGAAACATTTATCTTTACTTCTTTGTTTTATCATGAGGCGCCGCAAGTTTTTTCATTCTTAGTGCACCCGTCAACCTTCTTATCAGTTCCTACCACCACCACCACCACCACCACCACCACCACCATCATGTCCCACACACTGTTATCAAGATGTCCTAAGCTCGGAGGCGTTCAGGCATCTAGGAAGCCATTTAGTGGAAGTGGAAGTTATTGACTGATAAGTATGCGCATTTCTTGTCCTGTAAGTAATAAAGTGTGATGCTGAGAAGTGTTGAAAGTATGGTTTTAACCCCTTCAGTACTGGGACACATTTTTACCATGAGATTTGTGTACGATTAGACTATTTCATTTACATTAGGATGGGTCAATGGAGGTTACAAGATTAATGGCCACATTCTTCACAATTTTAACCTCTTCAATACTGGGACACATTTTTACCATGAGTTTTGTGTACGATTAGACTATTTTATTTACATCAGCAAGGGTCTATGGAGGTTACAAGAATAATGGCCACAGTCTTCACTATTCTAATCCCCCACATGAGTTCCTGAAGGTGCATAAAATCACCAAATGGCAAGCAGAATGAATATCACAACGCGTCATGGTACTGAAGGGGAACTTTGTGATAACAACTCTTGATGAGATGCCACACACTACGGTGAAAGAAAGCAACAGTAAAGTGACGTTGTTAAGCACGGCAACTGTACTTAACCTCCGCTTTCAGTTTTCTTTAATCCTGGCAAAGCTAGTTCGTCCTAGCTGCTTAGCGAGGTAGAAAGTCCCCTGCATTTTTTTTTTTCTCTCTTTCTAGTATTTTTTAATTACTCAAATGTCAAACTGTCCTTATATTATCTTTGACGAGAGCGATAAACTTCCCCAACAAACATAATACTTCACGCACACGCACACACACACACACGTACTGTCAGTCACTCTTATCAACTCTGCTGTCGCCACACATTCACCCTCCACTTGCATCAATACAAACAAATGAACACCCCCCCACCACCACCACCACTACGCTGTCACATCGGACATGCCTACCCCACCCCCACTCCTCTCCCAACACACACCATAACAAGCACTACCATCACCACCACTACCACGGCCCTTCCACAAACCCGTGCAAGTGTTTGGGTTCGGACACTTTCGCCGCGTTTCCAAAGACCGCCAACCTGACAGTGCTTGCAGCTCATCCCGCGCCCGCCAAGCACTCGGTCACACGCTATAGCAAGAAGAAAACAACTGAAAGGCGCCTCAGAAGTGACAAGACAGTGGTTTCAAAATAGGAGCCTTATTTCTTCCAAACTAGTACCACCACCACCACCACCACCACCACTCTTCATCGCTCCGGCAATTCTTCGTCCGATCATCATACCTTGTTAGACGCGGCGCCACCTCACAGTCACCAGGTACCCCAAGGTGTAAAACCATGCACATCCAATTACTTCTATTTGTGTGGGTGTCGCTCCCTAAGCTAGTTACAGGAAGCCCATGGGGGTGGGGGCCGGTATACGGAAAAGTGGAGACGGGGAGGGGAGCATGTCTGTATGCGTGTGTAAGAAATAGATAGGGAAGAGGAAGAGAAAATGTAAAGTTAGTGAGGGAAAAGATGAGGCAGGAGGGTTCCGTATATACATAAGAGGAAAAAGTAACTGGGGAGAAGTGAAAGACGAGAAAGCAAACGAAGATAAACTGTAAACAAGAAGAAAACGAGGGGAAAGAGATGAAATAAGAAACGCAGGCATGTCAAAGCGCTGAGAAACAGTTAAAAGAGGGTGAGAGGAGAAAATAATACGTGATGGTGATAAAGGAACGATGTGGAAGGGAAAAAGTGGAGAGAGAGGGACGCAAAAATAGGGAGGGGGAGAAAAATTATTTGATGGTGAAAAAGGAACGATGTGGGAGGGAAAAAGTGGGTAGAGGGACGCAAAAATAGAGAAGACGAGAAGGTGAGCAAGGAAGCGGTAGAAGGAAGTAGTCATTCCATGCTGGTTATATTTCGAACTCTTAGGAAGTACCAAGTAATCTTGTTAGCGTGGCGAGACTCACAGTGGTGGAAGCTTCTGGCTCGCTCTGCTTCACTCTATTCAAAGCCACAGTGACTCAATGGTTCACTCGCTCTGCTTCACTCCCTCAAAGCCTCACCCTTCCTTCTGTATGCTATACTAATGTCTCCACTCGTCATACATTCATCTAATCATCTTAATATTCAAATAAAATAAATTTCGGATCACCTACTTTACTTAATCTCTTCAGTACTAGGACGCGTTTTCATATTCATTCTGCTTATTATTTGGTGATTTTATACAGCTTCAGAAACATGTATTGGATTATAATAGTGAAGACTCTGACCATAAATCTTTGGCCATTCAGAAACCCTTCCTAATGCAAATAAAATAGTCAAATCACAACTAAAAATCAAGGTAGAAATGCGTCTCAGTATTGAAGGGGTTACGACAAAAATTAGGATTCGATGCCACAATGTAACAACGAGCAATGAAGGAACAATCATTTAGTCAACCACTCAACTCTTCACTCTCTAGTCTGACTCACCTGAGATTTCGTACGCCTGCCTGCCTGTCTGCCTGCCTGCCTGCACTTGCACATCAATTGCCTCACATACCACAGACGCGCATCACCGCCGACCCAGAGAAAGACAGGGAAGGAGAGACTCACCACAAAAGAATCGTAACTCAGCATTATGACGGCGGAACAAAATTCTATGCCGTGACAGTAAAATTATTCTCTCTCTCTCTCTCTCTCTCTCTCTCTCTCTCTCTCTCTCTCTCTCTCTCTCTCTCTCTCTCTCATTTATTTCAAGTGTACCTTCCCTCCTGCGGCTCCCTCCGTCACCTGGTTTCCTTCCTCCGCCTCAAAATACACAGAAAATGCTCCCCTACTGACGACCGCTGGCCTTACTAACGCCGCCCAGGTGGGGCGGCGTGGGAGGGACGGAAGGAAAAGGAAGAGGAAGAGGAGGAGGAGGAGGAGGAGGAGGAGGAAAGAAAAAGTTTGGAGTGGAAGGAAAATTATTCGTTACCGGCCGCATGATTCAAAGAAAACATGATTTCCTTCCTGCTAGCTATGTCTGTCTGTCTGTCTGTTTGTCTGTCTGTCTTCTTTCCTTCCTTCCTCCCCCGCCCGCCCACCCGGCCTTCCTGCCTCTGGGCTATGCGTCATCACAATGGTAGTGAACAAGAACCTTCCTGGAAATACTCTTAGTAATTCGAGGTAGAAATTCATCCACTTTCTACCCTTGTTCTTTCTTCTTCCACTCCTACTTCCACCCACACCCACTCACACCCACACACCGACAATCTTTGCAAAACACACCCACACCAAAATCCACAAACACCCACACACCTTAGACAATCTTTGCAAAACACACACACACACACACACACACACACACACACACACACACACACACACACACACACACAAACAGACACACACAAACAGACACACACATAGACACATAGATACAGGTTAGGGTGCGAGGGAAGTCTGTGAGAGTGTGGAAGAGGCAGTGAGAGTGAATAGAAATACAACAAATTAAGAAAAATGTTTACCCACATCCCACACCCACACCCACACCCCACACCCACACCCACACCCACCACACCTGAGGACCATAAATGCTTGATGCTCCTGAGGTGGAAAATAAACAATAAAGAAGACGATTCGTAAACAAACTATCAATCCAGACACTTAGCTAGACCACTTAGAGGCGTCAGTAAGTCAATTTCGTGATTTATTTTCTAGCAACACTTAAAGCACCTAACGTTTCCTTGCTTGTTTCTTTACAGTGGATACATTTTCTATACAATGTGGGCTTTTCACAGGAATTTATGAGTTAAAGGAGATGCTTAACCCCTTCAGTACTGGGGCGTATTTTCACCTTGAGTTTTAAGTATAATTAGACTATTTTATTGACATTAGGAAGGGTCTATGTAGGTCCGGAGATTAATAGCCAGAGTCTTCACTATTTCAATCCCCCACATAAGTTTCTGAAGCTGTAAAAAATCACCAGATAGTAAAGTAGAATGAATATGAAAACGCGTCATGGTATTAAACGGGTTAATTTCCTTGTCATTCTGCAAAACAAGCACCATTTTTTGTTCTCGTCTCCTTTTTACAGTGAAAACAAAACAAGCATAAAACTTTGTAAAACTTTTTTCTCTCCTTTCCTTTCCCTTCGTATACAAAGAAGCTAAGCACCTAATTTTCTTTTTCTTACTTTTTTTCGACGTTAACTTTCCCTTCTTTAAATGTAAAAATACTACAGGCACCAAATTATTTTCTTTTGTCACTTTACATCACAACTTCCCTCTCTTTTAGTGTACAAATAAGATATGAAGCCCTTAAATTTCTTTTTCTTACTTTTCCATGTCGACTTTCCCCTCTCCTAATACTACAAGCACTAAATCATCTTTTTCTCTCACTTTTCTTCACAACTTCCCTCTCTTTCAGTGTACAAACAAGATATAAAACCCCTAACTTTCCTTTCCTTACTTTTCTTCACGCTAACATTCCCGTCTTTACCTGTACAAATACGAGCACCTAACTTTTTGTCTTTTCTCAATATTTTTTACAACTAAGCTCTAACTTCGTCTCAGTTTCTTTCCTCCGTGCAATCCTCTCCTCGGTAAGCTTAGCAAGAGACTTCGAGTGTTTAACTTTCTAGGTCCTCTCTGCGTTCAAACTTGTGTAGCTTCTCGTGCAAGCCAGATAAAGCAGACACGAGTTGTATTCACGACCCTGAGCCAGCTATACACACAACTACGCTAATGACTTCCAGTTAATAGTGGTGGTGGTAGTGGTAGTGGTAGTAGTAGTAGCAGAAACCTTATGTCACTAGAATTACAGAAACACTCTTAAAAATCCGTGTCATTTCAACTAGAACCCTTGGAAAAGATGGTTTGTCCTGTTGGTAATGCAGAAACCTGTTAACATGTTACTAGAATTACAAACACCGTTTAAAAACCCTTGTCACTTCAACTAGAATCCTTGGAAAATAATACAGTGAGACGCAGAAGTGTTTTAGAATGTGGGTCATTTAAATCAAGGAGCTCCCTGTCCCACGCGACCATCCACACAAGAAGTCGACCTGCCAATCACGAAATACACTGAGAACATTAAATCAAAGACACCACACAATCCATCCCGTACAAAAATAACGAGAAAGGCGTAAATATCAAGTACCACCAATGACGCAGCAGAAAAAGAGAGCCGTGGGAAAAAATGCCAAGATTCTAATTAACGAGAGGAGGAACTGTAAACGTGGGAAAACTGCAGTGATCTTGAGAGAGTTTAAGTTGACGTAAGAGAACCGCGATAATTAACGGAAAAAATAGCTTGTTGCATCACCTGGCGGGAGACTTAGGGGGAGGATGGGGAAGGGGGAGGAGTTAGACTTAGGGGAGGAAAGGGAGAGGGGAGGAGGGAGAGGCGTGAGTTAATGAGGCTGGGAACTAAACTGGGTGCCCCTCTTGAGATGAACCGTGAGTAATTAGTAATGGCCTGCATATCTCTCTCTCTCTCTCTCTCTCTCTCATACCTGTCCATATTAGCCATACCTGGAAAGCTTCAAATTCTTATCTGGCGACCTCACGCAGAACTGGAATGTAGCAGGTACTAATACGCTCTCTCTCTCTCTCTCTCTCTCTCTCTCTCTCTCTCTCTCTCTCTCTCTCTCTCTCTCTCTCTCTCATAAAAACTAGTTCCCCCACCTCTTTTTTCCCGAGCTAAAATTAACTTAATGGTGTTTCTATTAGCATGAATAAGATAGGTAGTTACTGTAACAAGGGCACAGGGGAAAGCTTAGTAGAAATTAATGAAAGGGGAAATTCACCACAGCACAACACAAGGAAGCGACAAATGAATACAAGAATGAAGTGGAAGGAGTTACAATAAATGATACCATGAAACGAGAAGGAAAGGCTACGAGGACTCTGATAAGGTAACAAAACAACGATGAGACTTGTAGTAAGAGCCAAGACAACGAAGAATCATCTGAACATTCCCTACCTGCTTCAGTATTTCCAACTTCCTATGACTTGACTTCATTTAACCTCTTCAGTACTGGAACGCATTTTTACCCTGAGATTTGTGTACGATTAGACCATTTTATTGATAACTGGAAAGGTCTATGGAGGTCAGAAGATTAATGGCCACAGTCTTTAACCACACAAGTCTCTGAGGCTGTATAAAATCACCAAATAGTAAGCAGAATTAACATGGAAAACCGTCATGGTACTCAAGAGGTTAACAGAGAGGTTTCAAGACATTTATCCCTTCTTTTTTGGCTAACTCTCTCGGACCTTCATGGGGATTGACAACAGAGCCATTTTTCGTTTTATGTTGCCCTTGGCCAGTTTTCTCCTCTTGTGTAAAAAAAGGAACCGTATTTAAGCATCAAGTGAAAAGGAAATGGTGAGAATATGATAAATGAAGCGAGTAATGGTCTAAATGATAGCACAAGGAAAGAGTTCACGAAGGGTTCACGAAGCAGGGTTCGGAGCAACAAGACGCCCTGGGAAAGACTCCACTAATAAAAGACAATTGGCCGACTTACGAACATAATTGTTATTTCTTGCCGGAGAGGAGACGAAACCCAGCTCCTGCCCTTTCTCTCTCTCTCTCTCTCTCTCTCTCTCTCTCTCTCTCTCTCTCTCTCATGCCCATCCCAGCCTCCTCCCACCCTCTGAACTTGCTCTCCTCTGCTCTCCTCTCCATTATACCAGTTCTCATATTTCTTCTTCCACGTCTATACCTTATCTTCTGCTTCTTCTGTCTCTTCTTTCTCTTTAATCCTTCTTACACTTTTTCCTTTTCGTTTTCCTGTTCCCTCCTTACACGACTCTCACTTTTCAGATTTGCTCACTTTCTTCGTATTTTTTGTCTATCTCTTATTTATTTCCCATAAATCTTGCATTCGTTTTAACTTTTGTCTATCTTCATATAAATTATTTCCTATCCTATACTTCACTTCTCATTCTCTCACTTTCTCTCTCCATCTTGTCTTTCCACCTGTCCCTCTAATTTTCCACTTGCAACCTCTCCACTTCCCCAAGCTCTTATCTCGCATTGGTATCATCCACTTCCCCCACACACTCCCCCCTCTCTCCACATTCATCTCACCTACGGGCGTTACGCAGTATAGTCAGCAACAGGTACTGCGGCTTGGATCTCCCTACTGCACCTTTCCGTCCCAGCAATGCACGTTAAAACCAACCTCACAGTGTATATCCTTAGATACAGAAAAGAGTATAGCGTAATGAAACCTCTCAACTCCTTTAGCCCTAAGTTTTTATTACGATTATACGATTTTATTTACATTAGGAAGGGTGTATGGAGATAAGAAGATTAATGGCCAGTTTTCATTATTTTAGTCCCTACCTAAGTTTCCGAATTTGTATAAAACTGCCAAATAGTAAGAAGAATGAATATGAAAAAAGGCGTCATGGTACTGAAGGGGTTAATAAATTTGATAGTTGAGTGATGGTGCCAAGACATGGTCATTATGGCACTGTGTAGCTGCTATGAGAGACTGAGCGTTGCCTCTTCCAATGAAAAATGACATTGTTGTGCCTTTTAAAAGTTTGCGTCCACCACATATGTTCCTCCTTGTCCCCTTCACCTACAGGCACTTCACTATACATGAAGGTCAAAGAAGCCGCGGCAGACTGTTTGCTGGGAAGTGGGAAGTAAGGAATAGGGTCATAGTTCCCACAGGGGATTAGTGGTAAGTGCAGCGGCGTCTTTTGAGGCCAAACACCCACAGGGGACAGCCTCAGTAGGTGAGGGACGCTGGGCCAGTGGGCGGCTGGGAGAAGGGAGAAGCTAGCGAAGGACTAAGTGACCTTGTTGAGAAAGTTGCGATGACTAAGATTTTACTTTTTGTTGTTGTTAGTGATGGTGGTCGCAGTGGTGGTCTTCACTCGAACAACTTTTCAAGGGATGTTCGCTACACACACACACACACACACACACACACACACACACACAGTGGTTAGAGCGCTACTTCACACACCAGAGGACCGGGGTTCGATTCAGATATTTGGGTGTGTCTTCTTTCACGTGTAGCCCCTGTTCACCTAGCAGTGAGTAGGTACGGGATGTAAATCGAGGAGTTGTGACCTTGTTGTCCCGGTGTGTGGTGTGTGCCTGGTCTCAGGCCTATCCGAAGATCGGAAATAATGAGCTCTGAGCTCGTTCCGTAGGGTAACGTCTGGCTGTCTCGTCAGAGACCAGCAGATCATACAGTGAATTACACACACACACACACACAGCTTTTCCTGTGAGTTGATCCTCCGTTCTTTAAGTTCTCTACTTCAATGTACTGCATCATGTAGTACAGTTTAATTAGTTTGTCTACTTATTCGTTCTCCGTTACCTACCACGGGGCTTTGTCGGGGACAGCAGGTGAGGGGCGGGCCGGGGAGCAAGGGACGGTCTATTTCAATGCAAACAATGCGGCATTGTGAAGCATCGAGCTCAAGGCTCATCAAAAGAGGCGACACAGTTTTGACGGGAAATTGCCATAACAAACACCTGCACACACACACACACAGTCATCAAGAACCCTGACAGTCCCACCACCAACTCATCATAACTACGTCTCCCTTCTCATGAAAACAAAAATCTTAACCAATGGACATGATCGTGAGCAGGAATACTTCAGCAAACCCCCTGGAGGAAGAAGAAGCGTTAACGTAACAACAACAGCACCATTACTGTATGTGGAGGAGGAGGAGGAGGAGGTAGGAAGATAATTAAGACACAACACGATCACTTTCACTGACGAAGGAACCTCTCGTTATAAAACAGTTGTAAACCAGCCCTTCCCCAGCCACTGGTCCTCCTTCCATCTGCTTCCTGCCCAATTTCCAACCGTTTTCCCGCGTGTGTGCGAGGGGCGTGGCTGTCTCGTCGCACCGTACGCTGATGACGGTGATGGGAGGGCAGTGGGCAAGAGGGAGGGAAGGATGGGTAAGGCCGAGTGATTTCGTAAAAGCTATCGATGATCAATAGTGTTTTAGTGATATTATAATGCAAGCTTACTTCCCTCCCTCTCTCTCCATCCTCCCCACACTCCCTTTTCGCCTAACCTCCCTCTCCCATCCTCCCTCAACCACACGTCGCTAACGACACGCGACCACCCTTCTCTTCTTTCACCCACACCTGTCATCCACCTGTCCCTTTTCACTTACCTGAGCAACGCACCTATCTTCATCTACTCTCCCTTCCACCACGACTGTTAATGTATTCTACCTTTCCAATATACACACCTGCTAACCATTGTGCTTTTTCATATAGTCACTGATCATTAACACGTGTCTTCCTCTACTCACCTGTCCAATATACCTGCATCCCACCACACCTGACCACCACCTCTTCATTTATACATCTACACACCTCTAACTTAACTATCATCAACACACCTGCCCACTATACCTGTCTTCCAAACCTCACCACGGCAGCCTCTACACACCTGTCCACAGTACCTGCTTTCCGTCACGCATTATCATAGTATTCTCTTTCTCTGTACACGTGTTCACCGCATCTGTTTTCCCCCACACATCATCACGAACTACTCCTAATCATCTGTCAAACTATTCTCTAACGCCGCTACTTTTCACTAGTAATTCACGATCTTGCATGCAAACAGCGCCCGAAATTTGGTAGTAACTCTCTTACCTGACTTGTAAATTGTTCACAAAGGCTCGCACTGATATTTCATCCAGGAGCACGGCGTCCCCAATCCCAACTTCTTCGTAGGACGCCATCTCCTCTGCACGATGGCACACCCCACCTTCACTGACTCCTAAAGACCAACTGGCTGACGCGCGGCCGCCGTATGATGTGATGAACCCCCGGACTTCAAACACGGGCGAGCGATAGATGTGAACTGCGTACCACTCACTACTCAGAATTGTTCGCTCTCTTGTTCCTGTAATATGACTCTGGTTGTATTTATTAGTTTCACTATGCGTGTTGTTTTATAAAGGGTATATATCGTGTGGCGCTGTATGATGATGAGTAGACTAGCGTGTACTTGTAACCTACGTATTATGCAGAGAAAAGATACGCAAGATAACAGCAGTTCATTTCGTTTCAAAGCGTTTCGTGCTGCTAAGTTCGAATTTCAATTACCTGGAAAAACTTGCTATCAGAAATGCTTCATGGAACCTAACTACAGCCACATCAGTAATGCCATGTGCGATATATCAACTATTTTGTCAACAGCGAGAATATGAGAGTGTATATCGAAGAACGAGACACCTTGATGAAGATCTCGCCGCGATTTTGAGTATATACTACAATTTGCATACTTGAGTTACTCTCTTGCGTATACTATGGGTCTGGAAAGGGTATACGATCGCTTTTGACCAGGCATGACGGCATCAATATATCCGTTAAAAGGGTGTGAGCAGTGAGCAGTGAGCTGGTGAGCAAGAGGAGATGAGGGAGGAAGGAGGGGCAGCGGCAGGTTTTGAACAGCTGTTTCTCGTTGAGTAGAATCTTCGGTCAAAACACATTCATTTATTGGTTCTCTTAATGATATAGCACATATTAAAAACATGAGTGATAAAATGTGAGACAAGAACCTTTATTTCCTTTTCAGTGTCCAGTTTGAACTCACAGAGATATTTTTCAGACAAAATGCTCTCTGGAACTATCTGTAAACTCAAGTTGTGACAGAAGAGAGGAAGGGAAGGGAGGGAGTGTGGGGGAGTGCGGAGATGGAGAGAGGCCCAGCCACAGTTACCGCGCTATTTGTATCAGCTGTGACTGAACAGGGGAGATCTGCGCTGCACATCGTGTTATGTGGTAAGATCTTTCACAAGGAAGAGAGATGGTTTTGCACTGTCCAGCTTTTAGGGGTTATTCAATCTGACTGATGAATAAGAGTGTCATTCACCTACGGTTGTCTTTTTGCAGATCACAGCCATTTCCATACGAAAAAAAAAAGCCCTTTGTGGGTAGGAATGAGACCATTCAGGCACTACACACAGGGACAGCGAGGTCACAGACACACTTCTTACATGTCGTAGTACCTACTTGCGCTGGAGCTAGACATTGTCTCGATCAGTCCGGGGTTCTAACTCGGGCTCTTTTTAGTGAGCACCACGCGGTGGGTGTGTAGCAGAGGGTGAAAGACTGGGGAAAAGCCCAATAAAAGAAGTTGAAGCACTGAGTCACAGAGCTACAGGTTCCCAGGGAATGTGTTTAAGTAACAATGATTTATAATATGGGTGGTCAATAGGGAGTCTTGCTAGGGAAAGTGGTAGCAGTACCTGGGACAGTGTTGCCTTTGTTTCTCCATTGGCTTGAGCCTTCTTGGTCATTAGTGACCATTATTTATAAGTGTGTATAGCCTATGAGCCAAGATTTAATCTTAGGCCTTCCTACATCATAGTCTTTTTTGATCCATTATAAGTGCATGATTACACAGCTGAATTGTTTCTTACAGATTATCCAGATGCTGGAAGCTCAGTGACTGCAGTACACATACAATGTCTTCTGATGCAGCAAAGAGACCACAGAGCATGGACACGCCCAACAGTTCCCAGAGTGAGGAGCCACGGCTCAAGATACCACGGAGATCACTAGGGGAGGAAGACGTGTCACAGAGAGTTAAGGAGCTACAGATCAGAGTACAGGAAAAAAAGGAAGTGTTGCGCAAACTTAACTTAGCCAAGACTTATCGCACCAAGTGGGAGACACAGGATCTCAGCACTGTGACCAACCATTGGCTTGAGGTGTGCCAGACAGCTTTGGAGGACCTGCGGGCAAGACTGAAGGAAGGTTTGGCTGGTGATAAAGGCCAGCCACAGCTTACCTTGAAAACTTTAGTGCTCAATCTTGGCATTGACCTGGAACTGGTACAGCTTGATGAAGAGGAGGACTGTTTCATCACATAGGCTGCACTGGAGAACATTACTACAATGTCTAGAAAGGAAATATGTACATTCTTGTTCTGAGATACGTAAATCTGTCTTATTGATCATTATTAGTATATGTTAAGTGTAACACTTTTCCAATGTGTCTTCCTTACTTTTATAAGATTGTCAATACTGTTAATTCTCTATAGAATATTGTATAAATAACACATTCATGTTTTCCAACCATGTATACATAGATGAATTATAAGGCAGAATCTGAAGTCAACCTCATGATGAGGCTTAGCATGTTATCAAATAACAAAAATATCACTGATGACAATGTTTGGAGTGAAATGAGTATACATGTGATCATTACAGATATAAACTATGCTGACTGCAATTGATGTTTTCTATAAATGTAAGGAAGAATATGAAACAAATATATACACATCATACTTTCCTGAGGTTTATTTTCACACATTTCACTTCACATTTCAGCATTACTGTTCACCTTAATTTTGGAAACTGTGTTGCATTTATAAACCAAGCAAAACAGCATTATCAAAAAATATTATTAGAAAAGATCTATTGGGCATCTAAATCATTGGAAGCATTGGACTTCAATGTGAATGTCTTTTAAACATGAATTTTAAACAATCTATGTATGTACAGTAAATAACAAGACATCCTTGGGCACCTACAAGCCAGTCTGCCCTGATGCTATGAGTTCAGCAAAGGTTGCCACAGTTCTGGTGGGACGGCCACTCATTCCCTTGCCCAAGTATGACACTTCATCTTTGTTCTCCATTACTCCAGCAATGTCCATGTGCATCCAGTGGTCACAGCTGACAAATTCCTGTAGGCAAACAAAAATTAGTTAAAAAGTTTCACAAGGTATAAGTTATTTATAATCTAAATCTATTACAATTTTAAATGATATTTTACAAAGATATCTTATCTTGATAAATAAAATTAGTAAGATCAAATTTTTGACAGGATTCCCCACATGCAGCATGTTGATGATATTCAGCCACTTGAGCATCAGATAAAAAATTACCAACATCCAGCAAGACTCAAACAAAGTGCCTGTACAGGCCTCTCTGAACTGGGTGTTGCCCACCTTAAGGAAAGCTGCAGCAAGAATAGAGCCAGCATCCTTTGAGTGTTTGCCCAAGTTGTGCACATCAGCAAGACCAAAATCTATTGAGAAGCAGATGAAGAATACAAATTTAGTTTTTAATTTTTCTTTTCCTGCAGCTGTTGTGAACAACCAGAGGCCTTTGATCCTTGTGTTGTGCTTCTGACACAAATAACAAACCTGGAGATTTCTGGATATGACTACTTGAAACATCTCTTTACTGGGAGATAATTCTGTATTAGCTAATTTGAAAAGTTGAGAATTTCAACAAACTTATCAGTCTTTTCTGTCAATATTATCAATGTCCAATCCCTTATCCATTATAAATGCCAGAACGAAACAAAGTGCTATGCTTTGCTTTTCTTTTCTGTAAGCTGATATTCTCAAATCTCTCTCCCTTCATGAGTCACACCAGTGCTTATCATCTGTGCAAGAAGACAATGTTGAAGGATACTGTGAGTCTGAGTCAAATCTTGTCTTAGCCTACAACTGTACAAAACCAAATGGAATACCTTTAAGAAACTTGCAGCTGTGCAAGACCCCCCTGCTGGCTTATGTTTCCCCTGGTTGTTCACATCAGCTAACCAACAGTCTAGGAAAAATGAAGTTGATATTCTGAAGTTTTATCTCCATAAACAATTATAGAAAGGATTCATTACAAACTTCACAGTTACATCCAGTTAGTTTACACAAAGACATCTTTGTCTGACTAGACACGTGAATATCAATGAAATATAGATCACGATGAAATTACATTCAGATAAAAAAATCAACTAAATACCCACATTATTAAGACCTACCTGTAACCTGGCTTGAATAATGCTTCCAAAGAGGCATTTTCCACACCCTGTCTCCTGTGACAGTCCCTGCCTTATGCATGGCATCCCATACAGCCTTGCTGTTGCAAAAGACTCCTGTTGCCCCACTACCAAGTGACACAGCCATTGCACCTGAAAATGTGCAATAAATTAATTTTATCAGATGGAAAAAACTTACACAGGTAAATATGAAATAATGTTTCTTCTCAGAATTTCAATAAAAAAATATATATATATATAGAACGACATTGCTGCATTATACACTCATACCTATTAATACACCTGCTTATCAATCTTGGAACATTCTAAATTTAGTAATGCTGTATGAAAGAAGCTCCATCAAATTGTTACCAGTGAGGGTAGCCATGTTGACCATTGCTCTGGGTGAGTGCTGTGAGGCATAGTGGAGAGCATCAGCCAGGATCAGTCTTCCCTCGGCATCTGTGTTGTCAATCTGGATACTTTTGCCATTGGAGGCGACCACAACATCTCCAGGTTTAGTTGCAATGCTCCCCGGCATGTTCTCACACAATGGTATGAAGCCTGCAAATGTATGCCGGTATGTATATATAAAAAGTGGCACAGCTCCAATGTCCGACACCCACCCACAGTGTATAGTGGCAAGGGTCATCACACTCCTCCACCTGTTTTGCATTGTAGGGATATGGAAGTCATCATTCATTTTGTCCTTTTCACTTTTCATAATACATAATAACAAAGAGAAGTGAGGGCATGTGATTTTAGGATACCTTATCAGGTGAGGCAAAATACAAGGACGGAGAGAACATAGAATACATGAATTCAAATTATCTCTTTAAAGGGCAGGTGCTTAATGAGTTACATCTCTGATTCTTATCCAGCACTATAAAGAAATTATGTAGAAAACAACCTTTAATGTTGATAGGAAGACCCAATGCTGCAGCAATGAAGATTGAGCCAACAGTGCAGGCAGCACCACCCATGTCTGCTCTCATCTTGTCCATATTTGCTGACGGCTTCAATGAGATGCCACCCGTGTCAAATGTTACTCCCTTTCCTGGGTGGAGAACATGGTATAACTAAGTAAACAAACTAGAATATCCACTTAATCAGTAAGTGTAGTTCCCTACCATCATGTGTGCATGAAAATAATTACATATTCAATACACTTCAGTCATGTAGACATGTAGCATGTAGCTGAACAGAAATCAGGGAATGAGCAGGGCACAGAAAAGAAAAAGAGCTTTACTTTGAGTGCCACAATAAACAAATACTTTAACATGTAAACCTATTATGCAAGTTTTTCAACTCACCAGTTTCACACTGAAATACATAAAAAGAAAAACTAATAATAACACTGATGTAGGAAGAACATACCAACAATTGCCAAAGGCTTTTCGTCAGTGAACCGCTTCCCTCGATATGACAGCTCCAAGAAGACAGGAGGCTCTCCTGAACCTCGAGTCACAGACAGGAAAGAATTCATGTTTCTCTCCTTAGCCCATTCATAAGTCCTGGGCATCACTTCCACTCCAAGACCTTCCAAGCAGTTCACTGCTTCCTTTTCAATAAACAAGACATGCACATAAAAATCAACCCTGTTACTGAAATTTCAATTACGTATCAAAAAATCTTTGCAATGCTGTTAATTGTTACAATTGGCATGAAATTTGTATAATTACAGTGAACAATTCTAACCTCAATATAGAACAGGAATATATTTTATTGCAATGAATTTGTTGACATGATGCGTAGCTCCTGTTCACACAACATATCAATGAAATCATGTCTCACTTTGATGAAGGGAAAAGTGTACAGACACTAAAAGATAACATTAAAATTACTGCACTCCACCAAGCACTGATCATTTTAACTCATTCTCAAGCACTATCCAGTCTATAAGTGAGCTGTAACAAATAAAGAATTTAATTAACTAGGATTATTTTATTATCACACTGCTATATTGTCTAAAACTTCATAAGGAATATTATTTGGTACAGCTTACTCATTTTAATCCCAATACACACAATACATCTAAAATAATGCAAACACTGCTACCCCTTACTTGTGCAAAGTTAGTCGGGGTGAGAATATTGGCAGGAGTTTCCATGAGTCGCCGAGCAATGTTCTGTCCCTCGGCAAACGTTGCCCCACGAGTCCACCTGCACCAAGAAACAGTAATAAGAAAAATGTGTCAACTATCTATTTCCTTTAAGGATCTCGGGACAGTATGAACACAGTAAGTGAGGCATTGCAATACTGTGCATCATAAAATACTGAAAGGTAACTTGTCATCTACACACCTGAAAATAGAAAGGCCTTGTCATACCTAGTACTGAAGAAGGCTGTATTCTCACAAAGAGCAAGAGTTTAATGCCAAGCTGCATAATCAAGTGCTATTTATCAAATGTTCTTCAGTTACTTTTAGGTCTTCCTGAATATCTATCTGTTTTTATCAGTATAGCACCTATTGACAATATATCTTTCTTTTCTTTATATTGAAGGAACTCAAACTATACTTCTCAATCTTTTGGTAGAATGGCTATGAACAATTCATTGTTTTAATTCCCTTATTGATTTGCTCAACTTGTTTGCCCCTCAACTCCACATCTATTGGGCCACCACCTCTTACATCTGTCACAACACCACTGAACTTGGAAATTAATGTAGGCCAGATAAATCATGGCAGATACAAACCCTTGGTCATTTTGGCTTAAACAAGTAACTGCTGGAGACTCTTTTTTCTTGCTTTTGAGATCCTGATACTTGAAAGCTGCCAAGAGAGCTCCTTCAGCTGCTGCTTCCCCATCCCCACACGGGTCAACCTGGATGCTCTTCAGTCCCAAATCACCCAAGGAACGATAACCAGCTGAAAAAAAATGAAAAAATGTGCATGCAAAATGTATATAAAGCTGTAACAAACAATCCTAGTCTACACATATTAAATTTTCTTTACAACAGCATCTTTCAAACCCTAAATTCCCTTGATAATTGTCAAAAATATAAAAATCATACCTGCCACAGCAGTTCGAATAGCTTCTTTACTTTCGTCCCTTTCCTCTATGGGATCATAGTTCTGATTCTGCTCTCCAAGGCCCACCACTGACACCACGGGAAATTCATCAGACACACCATACAGTACTCGACTCTTGCCAGCCTTCAGGGAACCACCACTTGGGAGGAAAGCAAACCATGGTCAAAATGGGTGTCGTGTATACCTTTCAAAGAGATTCGACTGGAATCCCTTACTCCGGATGCCACAAATGAAGCAACAAACACCAGTAGGAATAAGAATAGTAATTTGGATAGTTACCTCCCTTTATTACACACTTCCATCTTGGAAAAAAAATAGGTTATTGCATTAAGAACTCATTGACATAAAATAGTTACTGCTAAGTATGAAAACACCTTCAAGAAACTGAAGGAAACATCATGTATATAATTTAAAGTCTGTCAAAAATATCCAACCTTAGGTCAGATAAAGGGTGGCATGCTTTTATTGGACTTTTAAGTCTTATTTGCTTAGATCATCTGGACCTTGTGTTTCCACACATGGTCCAGCAGTCCGTCCACTGCTGGGATCATTCCCACTAGTTGTATTCTGTAATGGCTACAGAATGCATTCTGGATATCTTCTTGGCTCAACAATTGCAATTCTTTTAGAAGCAGCAGCAGCAACTTAAGGAACAGTCAGATATTAAAAAAGTGCCATGTCTGGAGGACAGGCAAATCCAAGGAATTTAGTGCCTGACCAAGAAATCTTGGAATGAGTATGAAAAATTAACTGGACTCCTGACAATGCCACCACCACATTCTTCACATATTTCACAATATCTTGCCCACACACTATGTATATCAGGCTCTTTACTCTCTGGACACAGTTCTTTATATCCACCTGTTCTGTAAGCTAAAGATGCTGCTAAAATGACCACAAATTGAGTCAAGAAAATATCATACAAGACGATAGTCCAAACCATGACTTGTAGAGATGTTCCTAACAATGGAAGGACCAATTAGCCAAGCATGTAGTCACAAGGAATGCTTTAGACATTAAAAGCTAGGATTCAAAATACATATAAGCCACTTTCTATAGCTTCCCTAAAGTCTGATACTTTTTGACAGGTCTTTAAGTTCCTCCTTCAAAAAAAGATAAAAAAAAAAAAAAAAAAAAAAAAAAGAAAGAAAGAAAGTAGCAAGTACATATTCACTACAATCTGGCTGAACTGAAGTTACCGCTATAGAACTTCAAAGTGGAATATACCAATAGCACATACAATCAGTGCTTTTAATAGTAGAAACAAGATTTATATGTCCTTGGTTATGTTATTGTTGGTGTTCATACAGTTTGGTTGTTAGACATGATTAAGCTTGAGATAAGATATGTTAAACAATAACAAGAGTAAGACCAATGTTACACTAAATATATGATTGAAATTACTCCAGGTGGTGACTCGGTTATAGTCTCCAAATAGAAATTCTGATCGATCTTTAGAGAGATGCTGATTCTGCCGAATGACAATCTCTACCCTGGCTTAATGAGAGAGAGAGAGAGAGAGAGAGAGAGAGAGAGAGAGAGAGAGAGAGAGAGAGAGAGAGAGAGAGAGAGAGAGAGAGAGAGAGAGAGAGAGAAATAAAATACAAATAACAGTAGCTGATTCACAGAACCGTTGAGGAGGTCTCCGTAACTCTCATGGTTTACACCACCACAAATACAGTCTAGTAAGTTCTGTTAGTTTTGTTTTCATTATAACACACATCTAATACATGAATCAAAGGCACACAACTGCAATGTTCATGGTGGCAAAAGAAAAAATAGTTTTCCGAATGTGAAGAAGGATTTTGAAACATTCATCTTCATCATGAAACTTATGAAATTTATTTTCCACTACGCATGAAGAGAGAGAGAAGTCAGTATTGTTTAATATAAGCAACACTTGTCAGTGATACTGTATAAACAATCATAGGAATACAAAACAATTTGCATAACAACAAATCCAGCTAAAGCCATGATTTACACACATTACAATTATCCCTCTCAAGTTATTGCTTGAGGTGATCAGCTGGAATCATCGTCATCAATGTTATCCCACTCTATGCAGGCAATGGATGACCACAAATGTTTACATTTGATTTTGAATAATATAACACTTATATACTTTCAAAACATAACTCGTCCTAAACATAAAATGCTTAAATTACGAAAATGTAAAAACATTTATTAACAAAGACTTGCCCAAACATCTTGACATTATTCTTCTACATGAAGATTCTACCCATAGAAAACTTTATTATCAAAAATATGAACTTCAAAATATGTACTTGTACATTCATACTTTAAAGCTAATTTTGCTCACTTATAGACTATCCCCACATGATCATTAGTCCCAATACTGCAGCAACTACTAACTCGTCTTCCCACTGCTTCCCATTGCCCAGCAGGGACATTCTGCACCAAACTGGCTCTTGCTTACAATTCCTGCACCACTGCAAATACTCGTCATTTTTCTCAAGATCAGACACATTAAAAATATTTGATATGTAAGTTCACATTTCCTTGTACAGCACAGTATATATCGTATCTCATTGGCATTACTTTTACATATGGACTAATGAAGAGACTTTGTAGAATGTGTGTCTATAGTCACAGTTTTCCAAAGTTCAGACTATATACATCTTACATAAATAATTAGAGGTAGTAACTGATACACAACTGAATATAGATACTATATGCACTTTACACTGGTACAATCTAAAAATTACAGTGGTTTAGTTTCTGACTATACGAGACACAGTTACATGATTAAGGTCATTCAGCTCTGAAAGGTTTACTTCACTGTAGGAATATATCAAGTATCATGTAAATACACAAAACATGAAGTTGCTCATTAACAAACAACAACAAAATCTGCAATCCTTCTTAGGGAATGTATTTTTAGGGGATGTTCATAATTTTTTTGTTACATACACAATAATTACTAAATCATTACATATACTCACTTTGTAAACACCAACTTCTCTATGTCTTACTAGTCCTCAGCTCCTTGTGACCTTTCCAATACATACATGCCTTCCCTAACTACTTGATGATTCTAAATGGCACACCACCACGCCACTTGCCAACCAGCTGTGTGTGTGTGTGGCAGCACCGATCACACACGCACCCCACACAACCTCTCACTTCATTATTTTGAGGACTACAACCTTTCTCTTTTGATAATGGATATTGTTGAGTATTTCAAGAACCAAGACAAGTAATTTTTACAACTTATTACTTTAAATGCCATTTCTAATAACGACAAATCTTGGTGCCTTGCCTGATATGGCTAGACCACCAGTCCTGCAATATAGTTATCCACTTAGCTATATAACATGTACAGTGAAAAAAATGATAAAAAATAAGAAACAAATAATCAATCAATTATATATATATATATATATATATATATATATATATATATATATATATATATATATATATATATATATATATATATATATATATATATATATATATATATATATATATATATATATATATATATATATATATATATATATATATATATAAAGGCTAAAATGCCTTTGGGGTGAGAGCCCACACAGATAACAACATTGGCTGCAAATAGAACTAAAGAGAGAAACCACTGAACAGCAGGAAATAAAAGGAAATAAAAAAAACTGATAATAATAATAATTAGTCAAAAGAGTGCTTAATATGAAAACAAACTGAACTAGTATAGAGTTATAGCTGTTGTGTACATCAGGGAGGAAACAAAGACTGAATAGCAATTTGGATGTCTGAAACTTTGATCACCAGTAAGACAAATTCAGATACTCAAACTGTGAAAGGATGGTATGAAAGTATGACAGCATTTACCAACGGGCTGAGAGACTGGTGGGGAAGCTGAAGACAATATGCAGCTCTGGCAGAATGAAAATAAGTTACATAAGATGGATTAATTATTACAGAGGTGTTACACCAATGATTCAGGAGGTACAACTTAGAAGTTAAGGTAAGGATGAGCCAATAGTAATAAGTATCCTGCCATTTGTTATGTATAATGCAAATGAAGTAATTAAAGAAGGATAGTGTAGTTAAGCAGTTCCACAGTTACCTAAAACAAGAGGAAAAGAAAGTATTGGCAGACATGTAAAGTGATGATGGCACATTGATGGCAGACGTCACCAAGGATCTACTTTGATGTTGTTTGGAGTGTATCAGTGAAGTTGGGAGTTTACACACTTGGAAAGGCACCTCACTTTTACCATCAAACTTTAAATATTAATAAGTTATATATTTCAAGTCAAAAGCTTTACAGGAAAATAAATAAATAAATAATAATAATAATAATAATAAAAAAAAAAAAAAAAAAAAAAAAATACAGACTGCTAGAAGGGGTAGTAATAAGATGAAGGGTTGCTTAGATGAAAGGAAGTGTAGAGGACAATAACAAGATGGAAACACTCTCCCCAACACTACACTGTCATGTGGATCCTGTACATCGTGTTTATTGATCACGTCACGCAGTGTAATATGTGATCTCAATAATCAAAATAATAAATGTAATTCATCTGTAACATACTTAGCCTGTGATTAATAAAGTTATCATTTCAACACTAAAAGAAAACTACAACTTAAAACAAAGCATTATGGAAGAGTTCAGTGCACAACTGGACAAGAAACCTTATCAGGACAACCTGATGAATAAATCATTAAAAACCTGTATCAACTTCAAACACTTAATTTTTCCAGTAAAACTACACATATCACATACTAATTTGTACAAATACCCAAATACACTCTACATTAAAAGCACACCTGCATACTAAATGCTATCTCATAAATATGAAGCTACCATTGAAATAGTTAAAGTTTTCATTATACCATCTGCAATATCTTTATTATACCCTTGCTGTTCCCTGCCGCTATAATGTTAGACCCTCTCCTCCAGCACACGGCAGAAACAAACTCTGTGGATTCCTCCTCTTTTTGTTCCTGATCAAGAACCCACTTCTTCTGATCAAATTTTAAACTAAACAACTTCTTTGACATACCTTTATAATACACATACAGTGAGTTGTTTTCAGACCCACAAGCCACATATTCTCCATCAGTGGCTAAACCAACAAAGTTTTCTCTCATTTATGTGTCCTTGAAGGGAACGCACACAGTGAGATTTGTTGACGTTCCAAATCTTCAACAGACTGTCCGTCGAGGCTGAAACAATGTCCTCACTCGACACAAACTTAACATACGACACAGCTTTCCGGTGACCCTTGAACACTCTCACTTCCTCTTTCATGTTGCGGAGGTCGTAGTAGTGCACGCAGTGATCAGCCGACCCAAACGCAAGGTGGTATCTGCTGGAGGGATTGAATTGCACACAACATACATTTGCTTTGGCTTCCAACGATGTGATGGATCTCTCATTGTCCAGCGACCACAGCTTCACTTTGTGGTCATCGCTACCTGAGGCTATCAGTTTGGTGTCCATCTTATTAAAATCTACATTCCAACACCTTTTTTCATGTTCTTGGAAGACGTGGAGTCTCTGGGCAGTGAAGGCATCCCACACTGTCACTGTACCGTCATAGTCACTACTAGCTAAGAAGTTTTTCATATAGTTGCTCCAGCTCACACAACTAATTTTTGAGCTGCAGATCATTTCAGAACATGGATAATGTAAATCTACAGTGTCTCTGATCACTGTGCCGTAGTCAAAGATGCGAATTTTCTTAGTGAGTCCAGCAACAGCAAAATACTCACTGTCTTTGTCAAATTCAATACTGGAAGCAATATTACTGGACTGGTTAAACATGTCGCAGTTGTAATTGATTGTGGCTAACGGACGCATGGCACTGTACTGAGTAAATCTGGATATGCATTCCCCAAACTGGTCAAGCCCTTGATCCTCCTCCTCATCCATGCCAGAGTCACTGAAGCCAGGGATCCGCATGCTGAAGTACCTCTCCACCAGCTCCTCAAAGTGGAGATGCATCCTCTTCCGTTTAGCATGAACTGTGGAACTCTCTGGGCAGGCCTGGGTGAACAGGGGAACATTAAAGCCTTCCTCTGAAGGACTTTGAGGTTCTTGGGGGCCATTACATGTTCCAGGGGATTCTCCATCAGTAAGGAAAATACCACTTGAATTTGAAACACTTCCTCCCTGGGATAATGTGCTGGATAAACTTTTGAAAGGAGATGAAGGGTCAAGATTGGTCTCTACACATGAAAGATCATGTGATATTAGTTTTAATTCTCTGCTTATAGAAGATATCTGTTCTTCCTTCTGTTTTTTAAGAGTAAATAAGAAGTCTTTCATTAATAAAAACTTATTTTGCAACGATGCTGCTTCTAACTGCTCTTTCTTTTCTTGTAATATACTTATTATATGTGTAATGTCACTTAGTCCTAGGGAGGCTGTTTCAAAGCTTAGATTATTCCTGAGTTCACTGAGGGCTGCCACATTGTTCTTTTTTGTGAATGCTGCATGCAGATCAGCCTTGCGGCGTTGCTTCAGCACTTGCTGGTTCACAGTATGATTTGGAAATATGTGATCAACACTTTCAACAGTATAACTGCATTTGGGACATCTCTTATTTGATTCTATGCTGTTAACTAAACATCTATGGCAAAATGTGTGCCACATTTTGTCATGTGAGCTTCTGATATAAGATCCAAACACACTGGACAGAGATAATCTGAGTTTTTCTCCTCTGCAGTCCCTTCCAAGCCATTTAATACAATAGGATTGGCACGCTTAACTCCCCGGCCATTCACTCGTGTACTTGTGCCTTCCAGCCGTGTTTCATTGGATGCCATGGCTGTGGTTCTTCTCAACACTCCTCTAGACTAGGCCAATGTTGCTCACACTCCTTCTGCCCAGTCAACAGGCACAAAAATGATGTGACCTGAAAGATATTACCTACTGTTAGCACAAATATTAACTGTACATGATATTAGAGAAAAACAAACTTGGAAATGCTCAAGTTACTAACAATATGAGTTTCTTTTATCTTTCAGGTCACTTAAATTTAAGTATTAACTAAAAGATAACTAAAATGTACAGCATATACAATATATGTGCTGGAAAACTACCAGAACTGTTAGACCATTATGATATTACAGTTAATTATATTTTTCCTGCATCAGTACTACTCTCCTTGAATCTAGACCAGTGTTTGCAAAATCTATCTGTACCAATATCTGAGGTTTAACATGCCCAGTCACTATCACTTAATGATTGTAAGTTTTATTGTGTGCTACAGAATTGCTCATGTTTGGAAGAGGCAGTGTATCTTGGTGGTCACCAAGATACACTGCTTGGACAGTGTGTTTTACTTAAAGCTTCCAACCAAGCAGAAAAATTGTGCTTGAGGAAACTGACTCACTGGCATCTCAAGTGTACCTTTCCTCCTCACTCACGCCCACATGCAAGACTGGCGCTCGCTAACTGTAGCACCACACACTCACTCACGTACCATTCACACTGTTAGCCTTGACAGTCACTGAAGAGGGATAGTCTTGTAAACCACTCAACTTTACTACACAAAATATAATAATAATAATAATAATAATAATAATAATAATAATAATAGCATGAATGATGTGTATGAGGAAGACAATAAACATGCATTTAATACATTCAAAACAAAATTGACCATGGAAATGACAGTACATGAAACAAAACAACACGCATCTTTATATCTGAAGGTGATGAAAAAAAGTTGATGAGGAGGTGTGAGTGAATCCTCTCTTACACGAGACCTGCAGCCTATCAAAGGAGAGAAAAGGCATGACGTGTTAACTTACTACTGCATCAGACGGACGAGGTTGCCGGAAGACTGTTCGTTGATGTGGTCGGCAGCATCAGTGAAGGTGTTTTCTGTCCCATCATTGTAAACCCCTACTATGACTCCAGCCTGGAAACAAATACACCACCAATGAATAATAACAATAATAACAAGAATAATGATAATAATAATACTAACAGTAATAATAAGAATTTCAATAAAAAAAACCATGAGGGGGTCAAATCATTACATATATTGCTGAGTACATAACTTTCCATATCAATAACAAGATTAACAACAAAACCTTGAACAATAATGACAGTAATAATAACAATTTCAATAAGAACAATGAGAGAGTCAAATTATTAGTTTTACTGTTGGGTACATAATTTTCCACATCAATAACATGATTAATAACACCCACACTCGTGCAATTCCACCCGTAGTACCAGTAGCTTTCATGTACAATACAATAACAGTAACATGAAATGGTTGGATTTAGCCCCATCAGTACCATGATGCATTTCCATATCCATTGTTAATATCTGGCAATTTTAAACAGCTTCAGAAAATTGTGTGAGGATGAAAATAATGAGGACTCTTTACATTAATCTTCCGACCTCCATAGACCCTTCCTAATGTCAATAAAATCGTCAAATCATACCCAAAATGTATGGTAAAAATGCGTTCCAGTAATGAAGGGGTTAATATCACAAATAGGGTTGCTACACCAGGTTAAGACTGCATTTAGGATCACAAGCAAAAACAGGTTTGGAAACACTGCTGTAAACCTTAGTTCCATATAACACCCAGTTCACTATAATACTACAGCAACGAAAAGTAGGCAACCAGGTGAGGTAACATACAGATAAGCCTCTACACTAAATGACAAGGCAGATAATCACCAACAAGAGTCAATACACTGTGCAATATAACAAAAGCCTCACCAAGATAACTAGCAACACCACAGAAAGTCCCGGTGATGACAAATTAACCTGAGCCAAGACAACAGATAAGCCTCTACACTAAATGACACGGCAGATAATCACCAACAAGTCACTACACAGTACAATATAACGGAAGCCTCACCAAGATGACTAGCAACACCAAAGAGAGGCCCGGTGATGACAAATTAACCTGAGCCAAGACAACAGATTAGCCACCCCCACAGATAAGCCTCTACACTAAATGACAAGGCAAATAATCACAAAAAAGGGTCATTACGCTGTGCAATATAACGAAAACCTCACCAAAATGACTAGCAACACCACAAAGAGTCCCGGTGATGACAAATTAACCCGAGCTAAGACAACAGATTAGCCACCCCCCTTCCCCCGTCAGCCGGCCCCTACCCACCTTCCTCTCGCTGCTGCCACAGGACCGCACACTCCTCGCTAGCGACAACACGTGGGGCCTGAGGAATACCCTGCTGGTCCTCACAAAAGCCATGATAGTGTTTTTTTTTTATAAATAGCCCCCAAGGCCGACGACTGGTGGTGTCCTAAGCCAGCCTCAATCACTGCTCCCTCACTCCGCCCACTCTCTGCGACACGCCAGGCTAGTGGCAGTGTGGGTGACCAGCGTCTGTGCTCTGCTTGCCTCTGCCTGGCCCACTCCGGGTCAATACAGCAAGGAAATTAAAACTTGTGCTGATGTGATGTTTCCACCCACAGACTCGCGTGGGGACAGTGGGGGTAGACGGGCCTAAAGCAGCTTGCCTTCTATTTCTCTGTAAAAGATGCAAATATAATAGAATTTTAATTAATGTGCTGATCATGCCACTAGGAGTCGGATGCTACAAATAATATTCATCTATTAAATGGTTTCTAAATGGTAGACGGGCCTAAAGCAGAATACGCATCAAATAATTCTAGAATATATCAATAAAATATAGTGCCCATATATCGACTAAATGTATCTGTCAAATCCCTATTCATCAAATGTTACTAACTAACAAAGTATTTTAAGCACGTGCCCTGTGTTTGGAAACAGTGAACGTGGGAACGCCTGAACGTGAAGTGAACGCGCTGGTATCACACTGTGGTCTGTGCTGTGGTCGCCGCTGTATGCTGCCTGAGCCTGTGCCTTTGTCAGTGTCTGTCTATCTGTCTGTCTGTCTGTCCAGCCCCTCACCCCAGGCTGTCTTGCTGCACCACCACCCCTCACCACTAACCAAGCACCGCAGTGATGACCAGCCTACAGGTGTGGCGGACCTTTGAGCCAGACAGTTACTACAAGTACGTCTTATTTCCTTATTAACTCCTTGAGTACCATGACGTGCTTCCATATTAATTCTGCTTACTATTTGGTGATTTTATACAGCTTCAGAAACTTAAATGGGGATTAAAATAGTGAAGACTGGCCATTAATCTTCTGACCTCCACAGACAGTTCATAATGTAAATAAAATCGTCTAATCATACCCAAAACTCAAGGGTAAAGATGGCTCCCAGTACTGAAGGAGTTAAGTTACTGAAATGAATTTTGATATTATTGCAGTTTGAACAAATACATCACATCTATGCACATTCTCACTGTCTAGATCACACTTCTATGAGCTTTTCTAACCCCATTTTACCCTATTGGAAAATGAGACTAGGTTAGGTTAGGTTAAAATTCCGTTTTCCCAGGAGATCCCCAAGCTTGTTAGACACAGGGAAAAAGAAATGTAGAGTATATTGATTGAAACTGCAAATTTACCGGAAGTTGTTAAATGTGTCCAATTTGTGACCACTATACTGAGGGCAGACTGGCTTAATTCTGCAAACCATTGAATTGTTAGAAATGATATGGTAATAAAGACATTTTTAATTTCAGAACATTCCTGGAACACAGCAAAAGACCAGATAGCCGTAATCTTTCAAGCTTCAGACCCATCAATATCAAAGTGGGCACAGTCACCACGGCAGAAGGGTCGGCTACAGTACGTCTGGGCCACACCACCGTCATGTGTGGCATCAAGGCGGAGATTGCCACGCCCACACTGCGACACCCAGACGAGGGATTCGTAGTGCCTAACGTGGAGCTGTATCCTTGCTGTTCACCAATGTTTAAGGTACAGAAACTTTCTGCTACTGGTACTTGCTTCGTTTAACCCCTTTAGTACCATGACGTGTTTCCATATTCATTCTGGTAACTATTTGGTGACTTTATAGAGCTTCAGAAACTTGTGCGGAGGATGAAAATAGTGAATACTCTGGCCATTAATCTTTTCACCTCCATAGACCCTACCTAATGTAAATACAATTGTCTAGTCGTACAAAAAATCGTGGTAAAAATGTGTCTCAGTATTGAAGGGGTTAAAGAATTCAAGGTAATGGTTCCGTAAGGGTGAGCTTTCAGATAGGAGGTAGCCCAAAAAATACCTCCTTTAGCCTCTAAGCTGCCATGAAAAACCTGCATTGTATATATTTATATGAAAAAAATAAATAAAACTTAGTGGCCGGAAAGATGATGTGGTAAATAAGTAGCTATATGATTTTTGCTAATTGTCATGTATAATCTCTGCATCCTCTTGTCCTTCACACCAATAAAGTAAATCATACTCTCTAAGAAAGAAGTATAGAATTTCCTTTTCTTCCAGGCCGGACCACCAGGGGAACGAGCCATTGGATTGAGTCAGTTTTTGAAGAATGTCATAACCAGTGCTGAGGTTTTGCTTCCTTCAGATTTGTGCATTGTGCCCAACAAAGTAAGTACTATTGCAGACATACCAATGACATTGCCCTCCACAGCCAACCAGCCACTAATAAACACCTAACTATGCCATTTACATCCAAATTCGCCTTCTCCTGTTACTACAACAATTTTCCAAGGCCAGAGACAACTGGGTGGGTTTTGAAGACAGTCTCTCCTTTAAATAAACTAGAAATCCTGCCAGTCCATCACCAGAACCATAAAAATACTCTTAAAAAGACGAATATCTTCAACTGGAGCCCTTGGAAAGCAGTGATGGTGAGAGAACAAAGTATTTCAGAACAGAGACCTTAGAGCAGCATTTCCCAACCTTTTCCGACCATAGCACCCGCTGTTGTCATGTCTAAGCAGTCCAGCAACCCAAACTAATATCATGTTATTAGAAGGATAAAAGAAGTGAAGTGTGTGCATCACTTCCCAGCACCCCCTGTAATTGATTTTAGCACCCCAGGTTGGGAAATGCTGCCTTAGACTTTCATATGCTTCTTTTATACAATAAGATGAAATATATATAATTTACTGGCATGTTCATTAATGTATAGTACCTATGTTTTTTAGGGGGAAACCTGGCCAAAAGCAACAAAAAAAAAGGTCCACTTAGTTCCCAGTCCCTTTGCGAGTCTGAGAGAGTTAGCCAAAAAAAAGGTATAAATGTCTTACCTCCCTCTTTGACAGTTTGCGTGGTGCCTCTACTGCGATGTGGTGTGTCTGAATTATGATGGGAACCTGTACGATGCGTCCCTCATTGCTCTTATGGCAGCGTTACAAAATGTCTTGTTGCCTGAAGTGAGCTATGACGAGGAGAGTGAAAGAACCACTGTGTCTCCAGAAAAAACTCTTCCTCTCAAATTGAAGGTACTGTCATTTGCCTTAGAGTTAAATGTATGTTTGCCATGTCGTTATATGTTTTTTTTTTTTTTTTTTTTTCCTCATTGTCTTAGTATTGAAAAAAAAATTAGTATGAGATGACAACTGTGAATAAAATTCTCTCTCTCTCTCTCTCTCTCTCTCTCTCTCTCTCTCTCTTTTATCATGCAGTGAAAATAAATACTGACATTACATTTCTAGCAAGTCATAGTTAATTATATTTTTTCCTTTACTTCAACAGAGAAAACCAGTCTCCTCAACCTTCACCATGTACAGTGAAAGCATTCAGGTATATACTCATCCACAAACCAAATGAAAAATGTAACCATCTCTTGGTGCATGTTGGTACACTATTATCTCATCATTATTTTTTATTCATCTCTTCAATACTGGGACACATTTATACCTTGAGATTTGTGTATGATTAGTCCATTTTATTGACATTAGGAAGGATCTATGGAGGTCAGAAGATTAATGACCAGAGTCTTCACAATTTTAATCCCCCACATGTGTTTCTGAAGTTGCATAGAACTGCCAAATAGTCAGCAGAATGAACATGGAAACACTTCATGGTACTGAAGGCATTAATCTCTTCAATACCAGGACATATTTTCACATTAATTTCGGTTACTATTTGGCAATTTTATACAGCTTCAGAAACATATATTGGGATTAGAATAGTGAAGACTCTGTCCATTAATCTTTTGATCTTCATAGACCCTTCCTAATGCAAATAAAATTGCCTAATCATACCCAAAAATCAAGGTAAAAATGTGTCTCAGTATTGAAGGGGTTAAATGCTTCCTTAGAAAATTTTAATGAATAAATAAATTAGATGGTGGGAAGAATAACTTGCTTTTTTGCCTGTAATGACATTTTCCAGATATATATTGAAGAGCCACATAGATAACACGAGTTACTAGATAAATAACTGCATCATTACTTATACTTCAGCTTGTGGATCCAACGGCAGAAGACGAGGAGCAGGGAGGGGGGGAGGTGACATTGGTGCTCCTGGAGGATGGCTCACTGTGCACAATACACAAGCCTGGCGGACACTCCATTGCCTCAAACTTCCTGGACAAGTTTATTGACCTTGCCAGAAAGAGAGTCACACTAGTCAACTCTGCAATCCATAAAGCTGTTGCAGAGAGGAAGGTGTGATCTTTGTTGGAAGACAGGAGAAGTGAACTTGATAAACTCTTGTGAATGGTTCCTGCAAAATGGCAAATCTTTCCTGTATCATCACTTTGTTTTCAACATTTGTTCTGTGTATTAATTAAAAGCTGGAGTTATTTACCACGTCATTTACTTCACCTGCTTTAATTTTATCACTTTTTAGAACACTAACTTATTTATCTATTTGTTGATGCAATTTAGACAAGACATTATCATTACTTACTCATCTGTCCATACTGAAGCCTTCACCTATCTGATAAAAATTACCTCTTAGAAAGTCACATGGAAGGAGCAGTTTAAACCTCTCCTCCACCAGTGTGCCATACACCATTAATGAAGCAAACAGTGGGCCTACCAATTATTAAGGCAAAGACACTCCATCACTTTTTCATCACTTTCATTTTCAAATACAAATAAGACTGTAAAAATTTAAGTACCATTCAAATTATGTAATACATAGATCTTTCACAATGACTAGAAACCTTTCAATGACAGAAGTAATAGCTGCTACACCATTGCTTAATATAGAATAAATTTCAATAAAAAGGTTTTTTCGTTAGTAACACTTAAGAATAAATAAATGCATGACCAAATGCATATAAATGCAACAAAATATATGACCAATATAAAACTAAATCTATAAATACATTCTTTAAAAAGTAAACCACAATACATTTTGGCACAATGAACATGTTATAACAATGATAATATCTACTAGAGCACTACCTGATACTGGAATGCATATGGGTACATCTTTGGCAGACACTACAGGACACCTTCAATATCTGAATTCTCTATCAACAAATTTTTATCTATTCATGAACCACCAAAAATAATGAAGGAGGGAAAACAATGCAAACATCCACAGAAGTGAACTTTGTTTTAGAAGAGCTCACTATAATTGAGTAAAACATTGAAAAAGGAACAACAGCTAACTACATTTTCATAATTCCCCAAAGAAAATTTTCCACAGTACGCAACATGGCATCTATAGTCCTGCTCCTCCAACGATGTGGATTGGGTGCGGCTTGTTGGGGAATTCCCGCTGTACAGTGGTGAAGCATGTCTCATAGCCAGTGATGCAGCAGAGTTCTAATAGTAGTAAAACTTTAGCAAATATGGTCAGCAAATATACATACGCATTTAGCCTTAGTATTACAACATATGAGAGAGCAGTAAACTTATTATTGATAATATATTCATAAGCCTGGCAAGAAACGTGGCATACATATTTTACAGTGTTGCTAAAAAAAAATAATATACTTATAAAGAGGTTTCCTTGCAGTTTGGGATGGGTAAATAGTTCCATAGTTATAATTAGATTATATTGTGAAGGAAAGTACTTTAAAATAAGCTGACATAAGTAAGAAAAAAACTACATTCAAATCTTCACGGCAGCAACACCAATCACGCCCGCCATCCATACAGGTGATGGGAGGTCAGCTGCGGTGTCCTTGACCAGGAAGAAAGAGAGGGAGGGGTAAGAGAGAGGGAGGAAGAGGGAGAGAGGGGGGGTAGCCAACGAGGGATTAAAGGTATGGCAGCGCTGTCCTCCCGCTATTTCCCATGGGGGCAGCACCCAATCCACATTCTTAGACGAGCAGGACTATAGTATTACACCTAGCTAAGACACTATTAAATGTCTGTGACACAATCTGAGGTACATAATTTGTTACCATTTAGAAAGGTCTCAGAAATGATGTGGTTGCAAATATTGAAGGTGTCCTGTGAGGAGCATTTCAGAATATCTCCGTGTTATTTGGTGTTTTTGTGATTTCATGAAAATCTGATAATACTAGAGGCAAAACTTACAGAAGATCTGCAGGATTTGCATCAATTGGTCCAGCCACTTCCCATATGGTGGCAGCGAGGCGGCGTGTGTGTTCCAGCACACAGGGAGAGGTGGCCAAGCCCAGGTGAACACAGAAGAGCTCATAAATACGTATTCTATTGGGATCCATGCCTGGAAATGCTTGAGTGCAAAGAGTCCTGTAGAAGTCCTCACATAGGACTCCAGGCAGAGGAAGCATGTCTGTGGCCTCATCTAATTCTCCAGGTTTCAGGGGATTACTACTACTATCTTCAAACCACAAAAAATAGGCATAATTAAAAGTTGTATCTTTCCACATAAGTGACAAATGGCCCTTGCTCAAATGGGAGCGAGCAAACTCCACCATGGACCACACTCTTGAGACAGTGAGGGCCCTGTTTCTGTTGGCTGGGCTTTCTGATTCCTGAGGTACATCTGCCTCGTCAGGTAACAAGGTGGGAGATGTCAGTTGGTGGGTTGAGCGGTCAATATACAAAAAATGAACAAGGCCAGGGAAATCTTCCAAGTACTTATTTATGGTGAGAGCTGAACGGCATCCTAGCGTCATGTTTCTCAAGGCCTTCACCTCAAGAAAGTGGCAGTAGTCAGCCATGTGTTCTGAAGCCATGGCTACTGCAGATTCTACCTGAGAGGCTGTGGCAGAAGCATTTATTGCAAGACAGGCAATCCGCCATGCAGAGCGTGCTATGTCCACCAGTGAGGTGAGAGAGGCATCTACACGAGTTGGGATGTTGGAATCTCCTCCACCTTTCAGCCATTCCTCCAGGCCACTCCTCTTCAAGTTGTCCCAGCGAAACTGAACCTATAAAACAAGATGAACACTTTTGGTTGAAGAATACAATATTGTGAAGACTTATACCAGCTGTAAATACCAACTACTTTCCTTCATGTTTTAAGCAGATAAGATTCAATAATTGCTACCAGTTTGTCATCTGCAGCATCAACTTGCATAAGTTACACATTCAGCTTAACCTGAAATATGAAAACTGCTATAAAACATAAATCATTTAAAGGATGGTTACCTGCTGCAGAGCTTTCTCAATACGTTCATAAGTCTTCCCTTTTGGAATACGTTTAGCCAGATCTTGAGACTTTTTAACAGCTGCCTCACATGCATCTAGAATCAACTTTCCACGTCCATTCATGTCCCCTGTCAGTATTTCTTCTAAGCCTGATAACAGTGTAAGGAGCTGTATAGATATTTGCGTACGATTCACCTGAGGAAGAAACTCTCCTTTAATTTGTGTTTCATGGATTAAGTACAATATACTGTACAGAGATACTCTTGAAGCACTAGTTACAATTTGTCGGTTCATAAATTATGTGCACTAGATGGTTGAGCCTTACCTCTGAGACAATGACCAAGGACAAGCCATCTGAAAGGGTCTCATAGTGCACAAGGTGAGGGGTCAGCTGACAGGCATCTGTCCGCAGCAGTAGCACGTTGCTACGGATTTTTCCTTGTGATACTTCTGCAAAATGTACATCTTCCATTACCAATAAGGAATATATTCTATCTTTCTTTACCCTTTTCCCAACCAAATTTCATAACTGATCAAGTTTTCAGGACAATTTGCTCCTGAAGCCACAATGGCCAAACATTAAGCAAAATCATTGAGTTGGAAGTCAATACAAATACTCTACTATGAATCCTCCTGGTCCCACAACACCAAGAGACAGCACTGACCTTCTCCATGGCTGGCATTCCTCCCCAGCAAAGGAGTGTTGGGCATGCTATAGAACTCTCCAGAGTCACTACTGTCTAATTCTATCCCATCATCTTCTTTCTTCTCGTCAGGTGTCACAGCCATCTTAGGTGCTATATCCTCTGTATAATCCCCATCCTTAACCTGACTTGCTGTCACCAGTAGGTTCAGGAACAGCAGGTCAGATGCATTGAGCTCTGGAGCACTTCGACTGAGGAATATATTTTTTTGTTGGAAGAAGCAACATCAATGTTTTACAACATTGAGTAGTAATTATTGAACGTTCATCCTCAGAGCTATAATATCCAGTAAAATCTACAATTATTTAAAAAATAAAACAATACAGTCAATTATAAAAAATTAAAGTTCTATTTGGTAATCCAATAAGAATAAACCTGACCATACCTGGAATATAAAGCCAACAGCTTGTTTCTGACAAAAAACATAGCATGACATGGAGATAGATCCTTGCATGGCTTCATTGTGTCAATCACAGCAGCAAGGGACTTGACGGCAGCAGCAGAGAGCTCTGCATTAACTATGAGTCTCTCAACTGCTTCAACCAAATAACTTTGTTCTTTGGCATACAATCCTTGCCATGCTTCTAGCAAGCTGTCAAGCAGGCTGCACTTTTCCTCACTTTTTTTCAAGCTGTTACAGACAGAAAAAGATGATATATTAGTTTAGTTAAGTTTAGAAAAATTGTCATTGCAAATCTTGAAGAATTACAAGATATCTTATCATATTCTACCAACACAAATAATTCTACCAGTGTATCTTTTTGCCAAGCTCAAGTCCCCACAAAAATTGCAATACCATACAACATTCCTGTCAATACAATACATCAATTAGTTATGCCATTAGATCAAACATACCTTCTTGCATAATATCTGAGCAAACAAAAATACTTACATAGTAACACATGGGCCCACTATGAGCTGTACCATTCTAATTGCAACACTAACAATGCGCTGCAAATGAGTCTCTTCCTGGTGAGCAACTCCAACAAACAGATAGCCAGCATACTGAAAGTAAACTTAATACCATGAGCTCCTGAGCTTTAAGTATACATGAAGAAATGTTTGCTATCAGTGTAATATCATCCTTCAGCTCTTCACAAAAATATTAGCAAATTTATCTGACGATGATGAGTGCATTTTAGACAACAGTACAAACAACAGATACAAATATACAGTCATATATCAGAACAACACCTTAAGACTAACAGACTATCTTCCACACTCGGATCCCTTCCTGCACCAACCAACCAATATATACCCATGTTATGCATCATTACAAATCAGAATCAGTATCAGAAGTGATTAAATTTTCTTGTATGGTAGTCTACAGTTAGGGTGACATGTTGCCAGGATAATAGGAGAAACATACCTCCTTGAAGACTACATTGGTTCCATCTTGGCAGGAGACAGAAGTGTATGGGTTGTTGAATTGAGTTGCCATGATGCGCTGAGAGGTTACCAGAGGTGAAAACAGCTGCACCACAATGTTGGGATCCAATGAAGTGACCTAGATGGAGGAAATAGTGCATTGGAGTAGAAGCTGTTTACATTATAAAAATAAATAGATTTGGTTATATATATGTATATAAAACTCAATCTTTAACGATGTATGGCACTTACACCTTTCACAAATAAACAAAATAACTAGGAAGGGAAGAAATGCAAAATTTCATAAATATCTTTTAATTTTACACAAACTCTCAAACAGCTTCCAGTGGTTTATCTATCTTAATTAAACATCACACACTTACATTAACTGCAAGGCTTGATAATCCTGGCTGGTCAAATCAAATACTACTAACACACCAGCAGTTGTTGGATCTATGGGGCCTTGCTAGATAGGGTTACCTACATGTATCAGCACCCTGGGAAGCCAACCAGGTGTCACCTGGTCAATGTTATCCTTGTTCACCTACTGTAAACACCATCTTGTTAGTGACGGCGGAAATGCATGTATGAAGTAAAATAATGAGGGTCACTCTTTAAAACAACACTATTCTGCCCCGTCCCACCACTCAGTCACTCACCTCGTCAAGGTCCACCTCGCCTTCCCCCAGCAACCGCTGAGCTGCGGCCATAGAGCGGACATGTCTCACAAACTTATGGTCACATCGCAGGTACACAACATCATTCAGCTGATCGAAGATTAGCACAGCAAGCATCTTCACTGATTCCGCAGGCCCTGGCGTCTGCAGAGGATGGCCAAGGCTGGGCGGAGCAGAGTCTCGGACTGTCAGACTCAGCAGCAGATGTTCTTACGGTCTCGTGACAGATCGGCTCTCGGCTATGCTCTTACACACTCACCTTTCGGCTCTCTTCCTTTCTTTATTATCATTTATTTTTTCACTGTGGGTGAATAATCACGAACATAAATAAAGGTTATGATAGGTAAGTAGATACATAAATAAATAGACAGCTTGGTACCTAGACAGAAAAGTAAATAGATTGGCAGATATATAAGAAGATAGATATGCATGATGAAATGTATATATTCCTCTACTTATTATCAATTCATCCTGGTATACTGTCAAAAATACACATGTATCAAGAAAAGAGGCTATAGAGACAGAGAAGGAACGAATTATCATAGTCTACCTCTCATAATATAGACTACCTCGTTTTTTTTTTTTCTTTTCGCGCGGGAGATGCAAACACTCGCCATAAAACTAAGAACAACTTAATATTCACTGCTTCGCCAAATAACCACAGCTGGACACAATGACGAAAAGAAAGACAAATAAACAAGAAACCGATGTGTGAGATATGTTTAACTATAGTATTTCATTAATAATAGATGTAGCAATAGATATTTATCACAAACATTTGTACCCCCGTACAGAGACTGCCATCACAGATTCACAGATACAGACTTGGGGTGGTGGTGGTGGACCCTAGGGAGGCGATGGGCTGTCTAACATAACATAACATAACATAACATAAATAATAGGATAACAAAGGGCCACCAGGGCCCATCTAGGTTATCCTGTATCAGTCGCACAGCGACCTCGTCATCAGTACTTAAAGATACACTTACAAGTACACAATACATTATATACTAATTCTAAATATTTGTCCCATTAACAGGGCTAAGTCCTGCAGCGAATTCCTCTACAATCTGTAATCCCCATACATGGGGATCATGTCTTGTTTAACTATAGTAAATTTCTTATAAAACTATCATGCAGCGCTATACATAATTATAAATCTAATAAATTTAAGTGCTTATCTAATCTGTTTTAAACATTGTCAAACTAGTGCTATTTACAACCGTCTCTGGCAATGCATTCCAGAAGTCTACCACCCTATGACTAAAGAAATATTTTCTTATATCTAACCTGCAGCCTTGCTTTCTAATCTTCCTGCCATGATTTCTAGTCCTACTTCCCTCCTCTAAGGTAAAGAAAGATCTCACATCTATGTAGTTTGTATCTGAGAACATTTTAAATAACTCTATCATATCCCCTCTTATACATCTCCTCTCAAATGAAAACATGTTTAATTCCTTTAATCTATCTCTATACTCCAGGCGCTTCAAAGCTGGTATCATCCTAGTTGCTCTTCTCTGAACTGCTTCTAACATGTTAATATCCTGCCTATAGTGGGGTGACCAGACCTGTATGCAATACTCTAAATGGGGCCTAACATAGGAATTATATAAGCTACGCACCACTTCCTTACTTTTATAACTAACATTTCTATTTATAAAACTCAGGATCCTATTTGCCCTATTTCTTGCTTCTAAACAGTGTCTACTCTCTAGTCCTACAACTCGGTCACACTCAGACACACCAACACACAGTTATATATCCTGGAAAACACACTTGTATATATCCAAAACACACTCATAACCGAGCTAAATACATCTAAACACACATACATAAATGTGAGTGAGGAGTGTTTTCATATTCCAGCAGTGCAAGCCAAGACAACATTACTACCTTCATCACATCCCTCCACAGCGTCTTACCTTCATTTATATAAGGTATTTCTAAGGCCACTAGTGTAGTTTTTCATATCCCGGGGTCAAATATTATTGAAATAGCTTAATTTTGGTTTGGTGAGGTAATAAAGGCAACATAAGGGCCAGCTGTTCCGCTGATCCCCCTTCGGTGACCCCCTCCCCCCAGGGACCCCACCGGAAGCCGGCTCTCCCGCGGGTTCCAATACTTTTATCATATATTTCCAAACGATAATATTACGCTTCCATTGTATGTTTTTATGGTTTATATAAGTATTTAGATGTATTTAAAGTGTGTTCCGCGCCTTTCTTCGATAAATGTGTGGCGTTTAGTGCTGTTTTGTGGAGTAGGTATGTGCCTTTTTTAACGTCAAAAATTCCCATCTGCCATTTACGGAATTTTTATTTCAAGCTATAATTGGACCTTTATGATATCAAAGACTCCCCTGTGTTGTTTTAAGAGTGAAATCAACCAATTAAGTCAAATATGTGGAATTTGAAATGATATTTAGTTCTTTTAAAAGTCAGTTTTAAATTTTGAATTTTATTTGTTCATGTTTCTGCTTAACTGTCTAACTCGTCATAGAATGCCTTAAAAGAGAGCTCACGGTATGTAAAATGTGTTGAAATACTCTCCGAGTAAAAATGGCTGGACTTTACAAGAGTTTTGAACGTTTTTATATTTTAATACTTTTGTTTACATAAATATTTTATCATTCGCTCACTTTTGGTTCTAAGTGGGTGTTAGATGCCTGTGAAGAGAGTTTATCTTATCTAATATTTTTTTAAAGAATCATAAAGTCAAAATTGATGGACGTTTTAGCAGTGCTGTAAGTGAAAATATTTTTATAATCTTACCATATTTAATTTACACAATTCTTTAAAACTACTTAGGTAGGAGATGTTTTGATGTTGTAGATATTAATTAAACTTTCTCTCAAGTCATAAAATATCAAGCATTCCGCCGTGGCTCCGTTTTTTCTATAGGTCATTTTTCAAATTATTTACGTAATTTAGACGAGTCTCCGCAGTTCCCGCGCTCTGATAAACGTCACAGCCAAGGTGTGCTCATCATTGGGCTGGCGTCTCTTCCAACTCCCGCCTCCTCGTCAGTATTTTGCCTAATATCTACAGTTTTCTGAGCATTTTTACGTATTTCTAGGCTCTGGTGTGAAGATGAAAGCAGTAGAAGGAAGAGGAATGGGGAAACAGAAGAGAAGGCCGAAGAAAAATGGATAAAAGGAGGAAGAAGAAGAGCAGTCAAGCATCAATATTTAGATGAGTGACCCTTGAAACCTTGCCGTTCTTTGTAATTAATTTTGAAGGTTTGAGGAGTATATATTTTGGGGTATCTTAAGTGTGTTTCGTAGTGTTGCATAGTGTTTTGAGTGCGTTTGGGATGTGTTTTGAGTGAATTTTATGTTTTAGTGTGTTTAATATATTTTTTTTGGTATATTTTACGTATTTTGAATTTGTTGTGGTGTGTGTTTGAGTATTTGAGAGTGTTTTAGGGTATTTTGAGGTTTTCAATGATGTTTTCGTTTTAAATTTGAGTGTTATACGTGGTTTGGGTATGTGTGGAGTGTCTTTTTGGGTATGTCTGGGTGATTTTGGTGTATACAGGGTGTTTCAAGTAAATTTTAGGTGTTTGTTGGTATATTTAGATGTTGTATGGTGTTTTGAATATGTTTTGGGTTAATGTGAGTGTTCTAAGTGGTTTGGGTGTGTTTGAGTGTGCAAGAGCGGTATTATTGGTGTATGGGTGTCTTCTGAGTGTGTTGGTGTTGGTTTGGGTATGTGTGGTGTCTTTTGTGTACGTCTGGGTGTATTCGAGTGTCCGTCGGTGTAGTCTTGGTGTATACTGAGCGTTTCTAGTGAGTTTTGGGTGTATATTGATATAGTAAGATGTTGTATGATGTTTTGAATGTGTTTTGGGTTAATGTGAGTGTTCGAAGTGGTTTGGGTGTGTTCGAGTGTGTGGAAGCGGTGTTTTGGGTGTGTGTGGGTGTCTTCTGAGTGTGTTATTTCATACATACATGGATGTATACATAAATACATGCATGCATTCTGTATATTATCAAGAATAAGAATGAAAAAGCAATAATAATAATAATAAAGAAGAAAATGTACGGTGGTAACAGTGGAGAGGTGTTACCATTATTTTTTTTTTTCCTTCTTTCTGCGGGAAAAAACAAATAGTTGACAAATGAATAAAAAATGAGGATTAATATATATATATATATATATATATATATATATAGCGTGAATAAATCCCGTCAATGTAGTGAATGTACTCTATTGGTACTTGTTAGCCCAGCGCACTCTGTCTATCCAGCTCCGTGTTTCTCCCGTGCCCCGTTCCGTCTCATACTCTCTCTTGTGGTATGTTCATTTACTTTAATGATTTTGTTTTACACGGGGACAATCATTGATGCTTTAAAGCTTTTGTAGATTAACATATGGCTTCAGAAATATGTTAGATTAAGTTATTAGGTTAAGGTAGACTAGAATTTTGGTTCAGTTGATTGAGTGAAACAGAGACCATATTTTGTACTTTATAAAACAAATAAGATAAACGGCCGTATTTGGGAAAGGGCGGGCCTGTTGTAGTTTTTTTTTCCAGTTTTAAGAGTATTTACATTTTCCAGACACTGTTGGTTAAGTGACCTGAGTTATTCTGACCAGTGTTAAAGATGTCAGTCATGTCACCTCAGAGAGCACTACTCCTCATCCATAGGTAAGTGTGTTGTACTTGGGCACTATCCTAATATAGACGTCCCTCCAGCTGTTCTCGTTTCCTAACTCCCCCTTCACAGATCTTCCCCTCAGCTGACAGGAATGAAAATATGATAACTAAAACTAATTTAAACCTAACCTAACTAGCCTTACCTAACCACACTACTGGTGAGAAGGGTTCTGAAGAAGATGTATCAGCTGTGTGTGTCGCCTCACTTAGGTTATGTTAGCTAGTTTAGGTTAAAGTTAGGGTTAGGTTAGGTTAGTTTTGGTTATCAAATTTTCATTACCAGCATCCCGTCAGCTGAGTGAAAGATCTGCAAATAGGGAAGCCAAGAAACTGGGAAAGCTGGAGGGACCTCTATATTATGACAGTGCCCTTTTTGTAGTATTTTGTAGGTATTGCAATCAATTAATATAAGCTAAGGTGAAGGAAGTGGTTGAAATGTGGTAGCTAATAAGTATTGATATTATTTCCATGTATGTCATCATGATATGCAGGAATATGAGAATTCGATCAGGATGGAGCAAGCACCTTCTGAGTGGTCCATCTACTCTTCCCTACCATCCCTCTGGCCCTTGCATTCCTCGGCTGGCCCTTGTCAGCAACCCTGTCCGTGCCCTGTCGTCTGAAGCCCCCACTGGGCCAGGCTGGGGCACGCCGACGGCAGACAACGATCGGTATGATAACCTTCACGTCACCTTCAGGGACGGTGTGCGTACTATCACTTTCAACAGGCCTGAAAAGAAGAATGCTCTTACTGAGAAGGTAAGTTACTGTAAAACAACTGTAAATGTTTATTTTTATAACTGGAAAGATATTAGAATTATGAAGCTTTTTAGTTTTGAGAATTTGGCTGAGGAATGATGGACCTTTACTAATGGGATTACAGTGTTGTTACCTTTTCAGATGTTTGCAGATGTTGTTAATGCCTTAGAAGAAGCTGCCAAGGACCCAGACACTGTAGTGACGGCCACCACTGGAGCCGGTAATGTTTTCTGTGCTGGGAATGATAAGACAAACTTTCAAAACTTGACAATGAAGCAAGTACAAGAACTCCTGACCAGGTTTGTGCTTAGAATTTTAACAGAATTATAAGTAAGGAGAAGTAACTATCTTTTCTATTTTTCTCTTCTCTTTTTTATCTGGGGTGTCATACCTTTAGAACTGGATTAACTTTTGTGTAAAACACTCTCTTGTAAAACTCTGAAGTCATCTCCAGTGTCTTTTTTCAACATATTTTCCTGTGTATATGATGCTAAAGGAATGACAAAATAATGAATAAATATGTCCATGAAAATATTTCTTACTATGTAGTAAAAAAATGAAGATGATAAATTTCTTAGTGACGTGTGTACGCCTTCTTCGACAGACACATGGCAGCTTTTATAGACTTCCCCAAACCTCTGATAGCTGTAGTGAATGGGGCTGCTGTTGGGGTGGGTACCACTCTTCTGCCTCTCTATGACTTGGTGTATGCGAGTGAGAAGGTATGGATGAAAATTGATTTGTTGAAGACTTAAGCAGTATGTAAAAGCACATTAGTATTTAGATTTACTTCATTATAGTTCTCGTGGTTCCCTTTCATCTCTTTAGCAATGTACATATTTCTGCAAATTGAGAATCCCATATTCATAATGCTCTTGTATCTTAAAATGTGTGGGATTTCAGAATTTTCCATATTTTGTAATACAGTAACATCTGATACAGTGCCTAGACATTGGTAAGAAGAGTTCCTATGTACTTTTATTTGTAAATGATACAATATTTGAGAGTGTAGTATGTGATAACCACACTACAAACAACCAAATTACACTCATGAATGTTATTTTATAACTGAATATATTACAAATACAAACAAAGATGTGTGCTTAAGTCTTGTCATTACTGTACCTGCTTTTCCAGGCTGTATTTTTCACACCATTCTCAAGCTTGGGCATCACTTTGGAGGGATGTTCCAGCTTTACCTTCCCACGATTCATGGGTCAGGCAAAGGCTTATGAAATATTGATGTTCAACAAACTGGTTAGTACTCTCTCTCTCTCTCTCTCTCTCTCTCTCTCTCTCTCTCTCTCTCTCTCTCTCTCTCTCTCTCTCTCTCTCTCTGTCATCCTAAGTCATAAAGATAAAATAAAAAATAATAAAGATAGAAAAATAATAAAGATAAAATAAAAAAGGTCAATAACTGATAAATAATTGTTTTTCCTTCTCAGGTGACAGCAAAAGAAGCGTATGATCTTCACCTTGCTACTAAAGTATTTCCTGCTTCTAGTCTTTATGAAGAAGTGTGGCCTCGTTTGCAGACCATGGCAAAACTCCCGCAGAAGTCGCTGATCTACAGCAAAGCTCTAACTAGGGATGTGATTAAAGACAGACTACACAAGGTAGGACATTTGGTCTTTTCTCTCAATCAGTCACATCAGTACTCACTGGTGGAGTTTGCACATATGCATGAGCTTTCTTTTCAATATTGGCCTTCAGAAGTTTGTGTGTGTGTGTATTTACCCAGTTGTATTGTACAGGGTTCGAGTAGGGCTCATAGTGTCCTGTCTCTATGCCTCCATGTGTGTGTGTGTTTCACTGTTTGATCTGCTGCAGTCTCTGACGAGACAGCCAGATGTTACCCTACTGAACGAGCTCAGAGCTCATTATTTCCGATCTTCGGATAGGCCTGAGACCAGGCACACACCACACCGGGATAACAAGGTCACAACTCCTCGATTTACATCCTGTACCTACTCACTGCTAGGTGAACAGGGGCTACACGTGAAAGGAGACACACCCAAATATCTCCACCCGGCCGGGGAATCGAACCCCGGTCCTCTGGCTTGTGAAGCCAGCGCTCTAACCACTGAGCTACTGTGTGTGTGTGTGTGTGTGTGTGTGTGTGTGTGTGTGTGTGTGTGTGTGTGTGTGTGTGTGTGTATAATTCACCAGTCGTCTGCTGGTCATTCAGCCAGCCTTCCCCATTACAGAGCATGCTCAGAGTTCATAGACCAATCTTTGGATAGGACTGAGACCACAACACACTCCACACACCAGAAAGTGAGGTCACAATCCCTCTAGTTACATCCAGTACCTACTTGCTGCGAGGTGAACAGGGGCTACACATTAAGAAGCTTGCCCATTTGTCTCACCCCGCCCAGGACTTGAACCCAGGCTTTCTAGGTTGTGAGCTGAGTGTGCTAACCACTACACTACGTGGTGTATGTGTACATGCGTGCGTGCATGCTTGTGTATGTATGTATTATACACACACACACACACACACACACAGGTTAATGTTTTTTTTTTCATTTCAGATTAATATTGAAGAGTGCAAGAGAGTGACAGAATGCATTATGGTAGACAAGGCAACTAAAGAAGATTATGATAAATATATTGCTGAGAATTTCTAAGTTGATGAATCCATTTGAAGTTAAATGGTTAATCAAAATAGTTCTTTCAAGTGCTGTACATAATGAGGAGATTGTGAGTAATTATTTTCAAAAGCATGTGTGTATGAAAACTATTTATCTCCACAGCATAAGTAATATTTTTTATAATGGAAATGTAGGACTCAAAGAAAGACTGTTTGGTGTTCATGCAACACAGTATGAGTGTAAATATAAGAAATAGCATATATATTATCTATTTTTGATGGTAAATTAGTTGGTAGATACCATTGCATTTTACCTTTTGGAAATTAAGTGTGTTTGTTCAATTTTATAAATTTTACTAAAAGCCAGGTAAACCTTTATGTTATCCTAAACAGTCCATCTTTTTCTGATGCCTTTTCCTTGGAAGATTCTCACAACCGCACACACACACACACACACACACACACACACACACACAAAAAAAAAAAAAAAAAAAAAATATATATATATATATATATATATATATATATATATATATATATATATATATATATATATATATATATATATATATAGAGGTAACAGAGACCAATAATCTTATACACTCATTTATTTGACTTAATGACATAAAATCAAGTGTTTCTCAGTGTTGTTATTGAGCAGATAAAATATCATCTGTACATGGAGCTGGAGACAGTTGGTAGGGAAAGCAAGGTTGCTTCCTCCTGTGTTGAGTGAAGTATAATGGACTTCCTGCTCATAATAACTAAGCAGTTCACCACAGAGTTTATTGTTACAGGAAAAATACTCATAGTTGGAGTATAAGACAAGGTGACAGTAAATAAAGAAGAAAAATTAAGAACATAATGATTCTATTTTATCAAGAGGATTTAAACACAATTGTTTGGCAAATAAATATTGACCTATACTCAGAATATTTCATTGGTGCTAGTATCTATTGCTGAAACTATACTGAAGGGAGTATTTCCAATATTCTCAGGGCAATGTATTACAGTCGTCTCTGCAATCGGTAGAAAGATTGTCTTTCAAAATGAGAGATCAGATTTTTTTCACTTTGATTTAAATTGTTATTGCTAAAAACAACAAATATTAAATAATTTGTACTAAAAATCAAAACTAACACCTGAGTAACTATTTGGAGCCTAAATGGTGATTTAATACAAGCAGTTTCTTCATTTTTAACAAAGTGACATGTATGATATGTAGGATTATACCTCAGGAGGTGCTTCTGTTGAAAGATGGTGTAGTCCACTTCAAAAGATAAACGTCAGTAATGGCTGTACATAAAATTAGACATCTGAAAGGACATTAGATGATTCAGGAGCATTAAAATGTCCTGAGTAATTAAATAATATATTTAGTATATTTACAAGAACAAATCAAAGGAAATGTTGGGCAGAGAGAACAAAATTAACAAGGAAAATCTCCATAAAACAAAACTCCTATCCACATCACTCGAAAAAATACTCAACAGAAAACGAAGATCGGCACAACGTAATGAATTTGAAGATCATACATGGCTTTCATTTTCATAATCTAATGCAACACAAGACACAATATCTGGTGACATTACACAATGATTAAACAATACACATGTACAAGTGTGTGACCTACAAATCAGGTTGGTGTGTCATGCCAGTAGTGGCAGCCAGAGTGAGATATGCCTTAAGGGAGGCCTGGTTAGAACTGTACAGAAAAGGGACTCTGACTGAACTTTTTAACTTTGTCGTTATTTTCCGGATGAAGAAAGAAATAAGTTTTACAAGTGCATTACTGCCACTCTTAAAAGACTCTTATTGTACCCATAACACAATACAAAGCCCCGCTCAGTAAGTGACAAGTAAGGACACGAGTACACAGACAGACCACCTTTAGTGCTCTACACATAATGTACAACTCTGAACATGAATCCCCTTCCCCTTGGCCATACATGTGTATTCATGCACGATTCTTACGCAGTCAGTGTAGCAGATAAGAGTTTATGAACTTATTAAGTAATCAATGGTGTTATGAGCCTGTAAAGAATTCTTGCCAGATTGAGAAGAATACTTTGCTACTTTCAATTAATTCAAATAAATTGTGTTACTTGGTTATAGTTGAAGTCAAGTCCAGAAATTTCACTTGCAGCTCAGTACATTTCCAAGACAAGCAATGACACAAACAATAATTAAAGAGATGCTGGGAAAGTGGAGAAGCAAATAAGCTGTACTTCAATGACATGAAATATTATGATCTGTACACTGATTCTCACAATGGATCTTTCCTCATTTGAAAAATATTCAACACTATGAGGCATCTCTATTACTAATTCCTCCCCAAAATAACTTTTGTGGTATATTTAAAAGTGTGAATATCTGGTCATCAGTATGCACATATTCTCATATGATATTAATAGGGAAGTAACAGATGGCATGAAAGATGTTTCAATTTGACTCAATCTAGAACTTAACAGTGCTAAGAAACAGTTGTTTAGAACTTAATAACGCATATAAGTATCAAGAAACTGTACATGGTGGTGACAAATACCAGGAATTTTTCATATCAAAATGAATACATAAGTGAGGAGGAAGGCTGAAACATCTAAGTGATTACATAACAGTGAGTCCTACACCATGCAGATAACATTATGTACATTGTACATGTCACTTACTGGAATAAACAAATGTTATTTATATACATTCGTTATATATGCATCATTACCAGGACACAGCCTGTCCTGAGCAGCGGCCCTGCCTGCAGTGCTCCCTACAACGTGACCGCAAGCAGTGGCTACCGGAACCTCTCCCATCTTTTGAACAATTAATACTGTCCTGTTTTTTGCCCAATGCTTGAAAATGTACAGGATCCAACCCAACACTTGAAAACTGGTGTGACAAGAGTGTGAATGATACATCCACAAAGGTTAATCCTGTTATACCAAATGCAATCAGAAGCACTGGATAGAAATGTGGAGATGGAATTATTTTATACAAGTCAAGAAAGGCTTCCTTACTTGAATGGCTCCTGTGTTTGCAAGTGGCATGAGCATAAAAACACTTATCTTTTGCTAAATTTGGTTAGCCATTCTGCTGTTCTCTCATATATTATATAACTCCTTCCATCAATTATACATTCAAGTAAACCTAATATTTCACTAAAAGTATGTTACTCATTATATGAACTTATTCAACTATTATAGCTTCGGCAATTCAAATATTCATTAACAAATTTCATTAACATGGAAATAAGGATAGATTTTTTGTAAAAATACACATATATTGGAAATTTAAAGAATTTTACTACATACAAATATGTCTTTATAAAACATAAGGCTCATAATAATTGGGAAAAAAAAAAAAAAAAAAAAAAAAATTCTAGCAGGGGAAAGCATGGCCATTATTTAAGGGACTGCTAATGTTGCCCCCCACAAAAAAAGAATAATAATAATAAAAAGGGGGAGGGAATTGACACCACAAATGGAATCTATACTCTGTATAAAAACAATATTCAATAATAATGACAGTAGTAGTAGTAGTAATAGTAGTAGTAGTAGTAGTAGTAGTAGTAGTAGTAGTAGTAGTAGTAGAAGTAGAAGTAGTAAAATAACAATAATAATAATAATAATAATAATAATAATAATAATAATTACAATAAAATGCAGAATCATACTCCCCAGAGAATCATTATTCCAAATACCTTTACGGATGTTCTAGAGCTATATTTGGAATATACTTACCTACTAGTTGCCAGTATCAAGCATTCTCATTCACATTAATAATATACAGTACATACAACATATGATCCCATAATCTGCTAGGACATACCTGGTACAGATGATGTATTTCATGTAATACACTAGAAAAAATATGCAGAATGTTACTTATCTACATGTACTTTTACAATGGTAAGCCATATGGTGAGTCTAACACATTTCACTGATATTCTCTACATCACAGGCTACACAGCAGGTTAATTAAGAGTTCTCAATGTGAAGTCAAGTGTAAGATAGACAGAGAATCAAAAGACCTGAACAAGTTAGCTTAACTTTCAAACTCTCAGGGTAGACAGTAACTCACTCCATTGAAGTACATATACTCACTCCACTGAAGTGTACAAATCCCCCTAATATAGGATCCTGTGACTGCACGGGTACTTATGTCTATCACACATCCTGGAGTCGAGTCCTCTGGTCAACGATGGTGGCATCCTTAGATCAACTCCACATAGTTAGCTGGGTACAGACCTACATGGCCATCTTTGCGGCCTGTACACCACCCCTGCTCATCTTCATCTTCCAACTTGTCAAATACCTCCCCTGAAGTGAGAGAAAAAGAGAACAAAATCATAACTCGGTACAAATCAATACCACAAATCTGGAGTCTGGAAAACGTGCGTGTCAAATTGGATCTTAATTTGGTTCAACTCATGAGACAAAGACAACTCAATATGTTGGCAAAAATGTAACACAAGACTCACCAACTTTAAATGAGAGCTCATCTGCCTCCACCCCTTCATAGTCATACAAGGCTCGGACAGGAACGCCAGGCTTGTTGGGATCAAATGTGCGTTCACTGCAGTCCCACTCATCATCGTCACCACCACTCACACCATTGCTGGAACACAATGAAAGTATAGCCTCATCTTCCCCAGGAGAGATTTAATCACTACAGAAGAAGACAACAAACATGCCACTATAATGCACTGCAACTATTGCTTACACAACTGGATAACCCACAGGCACCAGGCCAGTTATATAGCTAGCACCCTTTCTTAACATAGGAATGATTGTTACTGTGTAAGTTATGCTAAGTTTGGGCTAGTTTGACTCAGTTCAGTCAGCATAGTACTAACATAGAACATTTTGTAGAAATTGCCTTTTCAGACTATTTTTTCAGAGATTTGTACTCAATGATTTTAGACGTTAAACATGAAACAAGATGAGTAAATAATGAGGTTATAAAAGGTTGGATAGAACATTTTAGTGATAAAATAGTAAAAAAAAGCTAAGTTAGGAAGAAAATGCATGATAGAGAAATAGAAATATTATATCAATAAGATTGAATACATTTTAAGGATATGTTGAAATCTTGTTAACATAGAAGTAACACAAGCTGGTGTAGACATCAATGGGTTAGGAGATATACTGGAGCAAGGCTGACATGCAGAATTACTAACGGCTGAATGTAAATAAAGTAAACAATAACATAAGTTATCAGATGTAAAAGAGAGGCAGAGCGCTGGATAAGTAGCTGACAAGTGCATGGTAAGTCATTACTGAGTGACACAAACGTCCCTTTATACCAACACTCTCGTTCCTCCCCCTCATATGCCACAAGCCACACGCAGCATGCACATATCAGGAGAATGTGACTCATTGTTCACTTGAAAAGAAATGTCACTGGCATGCTCTGCTTTTGTTTATCGTCACTGGGCAAGTATTGAAATGAAAAACCAAATAACAAATGTTTGTACCAAGGAATAAGTCTACCCAGACATTTCCTACTCCAGCATTACAAGTAAAGAATGATAAAAAAGCTGAGGGATCTTTGAGTTACTTTGGTGGTGATCCAAAACATTCCAAGGGTGTCATTCGTATTCATTCAGGAATATTTTTTTACTGCTTCTTACTCACTCACTTATTTAGTTATTGTACCTTTATTTATTTTACTAAATAAATATAGCTATCTATTCACTATAATGTACTATTTATCATTATTATTTCATTTATTTGTTTTCTTGGTGGGGAGAGGAGAAGCAGAAGGCTGGTCAACAGCAGTACAAGTAAAAGAAGGCCACCATTGTAACTCAGAGGGAATTATTCTCTCTCACTTTTGACTATGTGGATCGTCCTCCTCATTAGGTGCTTCCTGTGACTCCTGTGGGTCGCTGAGGTGAGGGAGAGAGAAGGAAGTCAATGCCGAGGACAAAAGCTTATATACACAGTTTGGGGATGGACAGAAAAGTTCCCAATTTCCAGGAGGAATGTTTAAGTGTGTTGCTGGGATGGAATATATACAGTAGGAAAAACTCACTTTCTTTCATATGCAATTGCCGTGACAGGAATGACAAATTGACACTGACAATGTGAAAAATTAATGAATAAATAGAAATAATGGTTTTTAGAATTTCATAGAGTGAAATTTTGGATTTGTACATATTCCATTCAGTAACTGCAATATTAACAGCTCACTAAATATGTCCCCAAGCTTGAGAATGAACAGCATCTGCCTGATTACTGTGAGCAAAAACAATATATCTACTCCCTCTCCAGATTTCCTATAATGTACTGTCAGCTCCCAACTTGATGAAGCATCCATCATAACATCTTTTTGTATGGTATCTGTTACTGGCTACAGCTGCCTCTGACATGTATCATAGGCCTGCCCATTGAGTGGGGTTAGTAAAAAGAGGAGTGGCTTAATGCACATCACAACTTTTGTCCAATAATACTTACATGTAAAATCTTTTGAGTTGATATGTTCCTTTAGCTTAAAATAATGGTCTCATCGAGTGGGGAGCCATCTGTACATGTTTTGAATACAAGAAGCTCAAGGGTTGATATATAAAGTTATACAAGAGGTTGTGTACAAGTTATTAAGGACGTATGAGTAGCTAATTGCAAAAAGTATCTATTGTACATAAATATTAATTCACTTAGATTATTACTCCCAGGTTTACTCAAGCTAGGCAAACAATGTTATAGAGTTTTATTACAGCAGAGTGGCACTTGTCCACACTGGCTACTACTATTGATTTATCATTAGTCAGACATGTTTACTGGTTATTCAAATGGTTATGAAGTCATGTACCAGAAACCATAAGCCAGTCTACTCTGATTGCATGGAAAGCAAGGAGTGGAATGGTGCTGTTAACACTTGCTACTACCATAGGCAGTTATGGCATTCATCACTGTAAGAGAGTTGTGGTGGGGAGCACTGACGATGAACACCTATTACCTTATGACAACAAGACCCATACGGAAGTAAGTGCATCCCTTAGCCCCAAGCCTTGTAGCTAAATCACAAATACTTTACAAAGGATGATGTGAAATGTATTACTGCATATGTGTGATGCCATTAAGGAGTACTGAAAGCTCTTTACGTACTGTTGTCAGCGCTTTTGGTTTAATGGTATGTGGTGAGGCAACACTACAAAAATCATAACAGCATCCTGAGGTGGTGTTCAGGTGTGAATCAGGAGAATATTCTTTCTGAACAAGGTGTGTCCATGGCCAAAGAGAATTTTTCAAAATGACACAATAGTTTCTGATGGAGAGAAATGTCTAAAGGACCACCACATCCATTCTCTTTCACCAACATGACGGTAGAAGCTGCAAAAGGGAGCCCTAATGCTGTGTTTTATCCACTCCTTCTCTTACCTGACGGCTGAATGTCGATTATTGTCTGAGGATTTAGAGGTTGCAGAGGTGTTGTTGGAGGTTCCTTTGACGGCCGTGAGTGTGACGTCGCCGCCGCCGCTCACCGCCCCTTTGGTTGTCTTCTTGCTGATGCGTTGTAGGTCAGGTGTGTACTCCTATGAATACAAGAATGCTGTCACTGTCTGTCTCACAAATCTTGTAAAGAAGAAAGCTAACATGGTAACTTTAAAGCATACAAAAGACATTGCAGAATGGCTTGCAAGATTAATTTACACAGCTGAAGCAGCAGTGCTGAGTGCAAAGCTTATTCCTGGCTTGTGGTAAATAAGGGTCACTTCATTCAGAACTCTCATGATATTGGTAACATTAATGTCAAGTTTAATTTCATTGATTAATTTCAAAATAAAAACATTTGTTTCATCAAAGCTGACACTGGCAAAAATAATGTTCTTTATATCAACTCTCAAACGCACTTCTTATTAATGCATGTGCTCTCTTGGCACTATCCTCCACTGAATATTTCCTGCTACTGAACAGCAACAAGTCAGCAAAGAAGGAATAACTCACCCCTTGCTACTCACCCTTAACCACCTGGACATCTCAGTGACACACACACACACACACACACACACACACACACACACACACACACACACCAAAGAAAACTTGGTGATGTTAGATATTTTGTTAAGAAATAAGACAAATTTACAAGTAGATCACTAAAAATTAAGTCATGCAAACTAAAGAAGCCACAAAATACCACCACTATTTCTACAGCAAAGTTCTACAGCTACAGCAACAGCTTGTATATTTACAGTACCATGAAAGAGAGAAGATTCTGAAAAAAAGGTTAGTAGCTAGTGCCATAACAGTATTTCATCCCATTTCCATTAATTGAACCTTTCCCAAACATATATGACAAGGAAATGATCAAGACTTACTATCACTTGAAATGTCACATCAATGGTTCTGAGAAATGCCCTTGAATAATTTCTGCAACTGGCAGCACTATTTCCCACATACAATATGCCTACAAGATTATATTCAACTATTTCCATTCAAGGTGAAACGGCAGAAATATATATTTTTTAATGCAGAAGGAGAAGCCAGCCAAGGGCAACAAAAAAATGTGAAAAAAAAAAAAAAAAAAAAAAAAAAAAAAGGCCCACTTTATTGCCAGTTCCCTAAAAGATTAATAGAGTTAGCCAAAAGTTCTGGGACAAATTCAATAGATTAAGTAATACAAAGCCTACACAAGTATTACCATCGACTGAAACAAGCACATTTTAATGATCGGCACAACAAACACCTTTCACATTGATCTTCGAGATGTAAGACTATTATCTGAATACAAAACAGGACAGAGGACAGAGGATGAGTGGCTGCTGAGGAGGAGAGTGGTGGGACACTGGAGGGTAAAGACTGCCGTAGTGGAAGGATCACAGAAATGTCAACCATCCACAGCAACAGTGACGTTAAAATACCTACATTGGTAATAAATTTGTGCAAAAGGGGGTGAAGTTTCATTGAATGGCATGTTGCACAATGAACAATCCTTGGCTGTTATCTGTCAGTGAATTACAGATGTCACATTTATTTTGCTAGTTTAATCAGTTTCTTCTTAATTTCTATGGACACTTCAGATCCCAATATTTTATTTTTTTTCGTAAGCAAGGGTGAGGATCACATCAAAGTAAACAATGTCTGATATCTGGTAAACAGTCACGTGTCTTCAGTCCAGTGTCAATGATCCCTATGGCTAGTCTAAAAGTCACCTTTGCCCTGCCTCCCTCCCTTGTTTACTTAAAATAAAAGAGCTTCCCTCTCCCAATACACCCAGCATACAAACAAGTTCTTGCCCCGTCATCCATAAACAAGCAATGTGCATGTACATACAATACCTTTACTCTAAATACATACAAACTAATTAAATCTAAAGAATTCCTCCCACAGTCCCAGTAACAGATTGCTGATGTTTATATCTGGCTGGAAGTGAACTAAATGTATACCAAAGGCTTTCTCACTAAGTTCTCACAGCAAGAAGCAGCAGGTAACTCCTGAGGGAGCAGGAAGCCCAGCTAGTCTAGTTTGACAGGGGAAAGGTTTGCTCTGAAGGTGAACTTTAGGAAGTACTGAGTCATTCCGGTCAAAGTTAGAGGTGGCAGTCAAGTCATCAATCCAGGTACTAGTTGTTCAAAGTTTCAAGACACCTATGGGAATAAGTTAACATTTCACTTCCTTACAATCATACATAAAACTAAATAAATGAACACTGAACATTAAAGGTTGAATCAAATGGATACATACAAGGGTTTCCTTAATTATGAAAATATCATAGTAAACACAATGGGCATCCAATTCCACTGATGCACCTCTTATTCACCTGTGTTGGTCTCAGGTTATTGCAATGCAGCTGGCTATCAGATTTATCCAAAGCTATTTGCTCACACAAATACAAATGTATGAACAGACTAAAGCCCAAACACTGCAAACTGTACCTCTAAACCTGAGGAACCTGTGAAAAGTGTTGTGCATAATGATATGTTTTTCTTTTTTTCAACGAGTCCTTCTATACTTATAAATCAATCTTATTAAAGGATTCCACATAAGTGCATCTGCTTGGTAAACACGAGTTACTGCATTTAAGCAAGTTCAAGAGATGAGGGATTTGAACCTGGGCTCTCTTTGTGTTGCAACACCAGCATCACTGGACTGTATAGCTTGACTCAATACTCTCTTCAGACTGGTGACTTGAGGTGCATCAGAGTACAGTACATGACAAAATAACAAAAAGACCTCTCAGGGATTTAAGAATTTGACTTTAGATACTTCCCATTATGATTGCCCAATTGCCAGCTCTCACACCAACCTGAAGGGAGGAAAACCTGCAACACAACCAGAAGGAAAACCAAGACCAGTGAGCAAGGAGGGTCTTGAGGGGGGGGCCAAAGAGCCAGGTGGGTCGCAGCTAGTGTATGGCAGTGGTAGGTGGCAAGACAATACTGGCTAAGACTGTTATCAGGTACAACTTATGTTATACTACATAATGTTAAAATGTTGTTGGTCAGTAAGTTGTAAGTTGTTGTTGGGTGTTGTGTTAGTGACTGTTGGGTGACATGAAGAGTAGGTTGCTCAGTATGTACACAAAGTTGTAGGACTATTTCTGTGGCTTCCCCAATCCCAAAGAAAATAAAGAATAAGTGTACTCGTGTGTGTGTGTGTGTGTGTGTGTGTGTGTGTGTGTGTGTGTGTGTGTGTGTGTGTGTGTGTGCGCACATGAAAAGTCAACATTCCGGAAAACCAAGAAGACATTTGGTCTCATGCAGTGCTCAAGAAGTAGGAAGGTCAGGTCAGGCTAGGTCAGGTGAGGCTAGGGTCACTGTTTTCCTTCTCTGCTTGACCTGATCCTTCTATATTGCTGCCAAGACCTTATGGAAAACTCCTCATTCCAGTATGTTTTCTTTTCAGCACTTTTTTTAATGGAGTATACCCTCAATAGTATTTTTTAACTGTGAGTAATGAATTTAGGAATTTAAAATGTCCAGTGAGAAGAGTAGTGATGAATCATTATTGGTGATAGTGTAACTGTGATAGAAACAGTGAGTATCATTACTGGCAGGTCATCTCCCACGGTGCGCTGGTTCAGCAGTGTGATGGCCCCCTCAGGGATGTGTCCGCTGCGCTTGCCTTTGCTGCTTATGTCGCGGAATTCTTCAGAATACTCCTGCACACACATGCACAGGGCCAAAGAAATAAATAATAATGGAAAAAATAACAAAACAACATAACAACATTTACAGACAACACAAAATGTCTGCTTTGATCCACTGAAGGTTATAATGTGAGAGCAAAGCTGCAGAAGCATTAACTACAAAACATTAAAGCAATTAATTTATGTTAGTCTGAACAAAACAACACAAATAAGCTTGCCTAATCTTTGAAGAACAGTCATGAAGTTTAGCACAGCAATTAATCTCATGAACCAGGTGTTCTTTCATGCACATTTACACCTGTTACTATTACAAAATTTAGGTGAAGTGAGACAATTTGTTATCATTGGGATGGTGCTCTCCAAATGACAAAAGGATGACTGTGTTACTCTACACACAATAAAGCAACATTCTGCATCCCAAGATCAACTCAACAAAGTCACAAGTAATTTAACATTTGACCAATTCTACACTGAACTTTATGAAGTCTAAGGTTTTGCTGACTGGGCAAGCTCACACATTCATAGCAACATTAAAACACACAAACACACACACATACACACACAAACACACACACACATTAGTCCAAAACCAAAGTGTAATAAAGATAAAACATTAATTGGTCTACTCATGCAAATTTTGAACCTCACTAACCAAAATGAATATAAACTTGCTGAGCATCTAAAAATGATTTATGACTCATTACGCATGCTATGAGACAAACAACAAAATAGACAACAATTCACAATGCAGTGCAGGTAAAGCACCAACTTCTACTTCCTGGAAGCCAACACACACAAGCTGAATGACTGACACAATAAGACTGATATAGACAACAAACAAATACTGCAATACTGAACACTTACACTGACCATTTCAGGAATATTTTATTCTTCAAAATATTTTTGCTATGATCAACAATTGACTCCAATTAGTCATATCAGCTTATCATCCGTCTAGATACTTGTAATAGACTTAACATGATGATCATGAAACTTAAAAATCTAGCAATCAATCTGGAAGTCCACTGATAACCTAGACTCAAATAACCCTACCAAACACAATAATAAATAATAAAATAATAATAATAATATCACTAACCACTGAATGTTATTTAACTATCTAAAACCATGCCACATTGTTAACATTGAAGATTATCTGGTAAGAGATCTAGGAGCATCAAGTTGAGTCTATTACAGTGGACACGCTGCAGCACCACCAGCCGCTCCACTCACCTCAAAGGACGGCCAGTTCATGGGCATGTTGACGCCGTGGTTGTTGCTCCACCACTTCAGATCCTTCTCGTAGTCGGCATTGGCAACGGTGTGGTTGAACTCTTCATAAATCCGTGGCAAACTGTCACCAAAAGACATACAAGTCTAAATATCAAAACTAATATCCCTTAAAAAACTTCAGTAATTAATTTAAAGTAGCTAAAACTACTCTTAACCCCTTTCAGTACCGAGATGCATTTTTTACCCTGATTTTTTGGGTATGATTAGACAATTCTATTTGCATCAGGAAGGCTCTATGAAGGTCAAAAGATTAATGGCCAGAGTCTTAACTACTCTAATACCCCACATTAGTTTCTAAAGCTGTATAAAATCACCAAATAGTAAGAAGAATGAATATGGAAATGCATCCTGATACTCAAGAGGTTAAATCTAGAACATTATGAACCTTTACATGTCACACTTCTTTTTCATTTTACACAACAAAACACAGCAAGACACAGCAAGGTAAGTTAATCCTACCTGGGATCATTTGATATATTGAGGCATTTGTGGGTGCTGAAGAGCATATCCTTGAAGAATATTAACCTTTTTGATTCAGATTCCTGTGCTTTTTCAAATACATGAGTCATATCCTGGGAAAACAAAACCATACAGATGAGAAAGTCAACCAGAGATAAAAGCTTCACACTATAGCAGTCACCACTCCGTACTTACTGAAAAGCTTGACAAGATTCAACGTAATGTAACAGTTCCAATCTGTTTCATAGTCAATTTCTTTTCTCATTCAGACTCTTAGAAATTACTAAAAGCACAAACCTCGATATATTTAGGGTTAAAATCTGATATTTCTCTCAAAGATGCATCATACTTTTCCTTCCCTCTTGCCACCTCTTCCTTGGCCTTAGAAACTCGGTCCGTCAGTTTCTTCATCTGCAACGAGTTCATAGTTATTAGTTTTTTGTTCACTTGTACTGATACTTTCATCACCTACCTAAAACCAACCTTCATATATATATATATATATATATATATATATATATATATATATATATATATATATATATATATATATATATATATATATATATATATATATATATATATATATATATATATATATATATATATATATATATATATATATATATATATATATATATATATATATATATATATATATATATATATATTATATAAGAATAAAATCTGAAGGTTTTTTTTTTACTGGAGTAAGGAAGCCAAGAATTGTGATTTACTAAATAGTATCATGAACTGAAAATTTGACAATGCATATGTGAAGAAAATATAGACAAAGTTTTCATTTGATGTGCAACAAATCTATTCTGAAAATGTTTCATGTGCAAAAATGACCAAGAATTGTAATGTTTGTGGCAGTATCTATAGGTGAACCAAACAGACCCTTTACCAGTATCATTAGTATCCAGTGATACAAAATGCAAATCAGTGACTTACTTCAGACAAAATGCTACTGTGTGATAAGACTGATTAATATGTATATGTATACAGTTTATGAGTAACCTCTGAACGGTGAACAACAAAACTGTTAAGAAAGGTTACAATTATACAAAGCATCCCATATTTTAACATCACCAGTTACTACTGAATTTTAACAATAAACAATTTGAATTTTACAATAGAACGTGAAATATCTTCAAAGAGGAGTGTCCATAGTGTGTCGAGCATTACAGTACTTGCAGTGTCAGCAGACAAGAGGTGAGGGAAGGTGTGTGCTTACTTACTGTCATCAACTTATGTAGAAGAGGAAAGATTTTCATGTAAAAGACACATCATTACAGAGAACCTTACCTAACAATTATTCCTCATCTTTCATTCTATAAAATATCAAGTTACAGAAAAACTTAATTGATGCACAAGTAAATGTAACTCTCTATCATCTGATAATCAATTATTATTATTATTATTATCCTAATAAATATTTACTTATTCTATTTACTTCTCTGTTTATCCATTTCAGGTGTTGGTGCTAGTTTCTTTCACAATGAACTAGACAACACTTCTCATTTCTTTTCTTTCCTCCCTCTTGGAGACACCTGACACATGACACTCTTTCCTTACTGCTTACTACACCACCTACAGATTGGCTTTCTTTTCTCTTACAGATACTGAAAACTTCCTCCCATTTTTCTTGGATCAAGTTTGATACAAATGAACTGTGTGTGTGTGTGTGTGTGTGTGTGTGTGTGTGTGTGTGTGTGTGTGTGTGTGTGTGTGTGTGTGTGTGTGTGTGTGTGTGTGTGTGTGTGTGGCCTGTCCAAGGAGGATGAATGCTGCAGATCAGTAACATAACTATGGACACTCCTGAAGATATTACACATATCATTTACTTCATGACTGAAATGCCTACATCCCAAGGTAACATCTTCATCAACAATTGCAATGAACTGAACTACAATTCCCAGGCTCTCTGCAACATCTAAAGTAGAAATGCATGTCTGTATCAGCAAGTCTTCATGACATCAGTTATAAACACTACATAGTTACAAGATGAAGAGGAAAATGGCTTGGTCTAAACTTAGTCTTCATCAATAGCAGGATTAGTAGAGTAACGGCACACATAAATTCCAGGCAAGCCGCAGGAAAGCATGGGTAAGGAGCTGCATGGAGCAAGCCTCACTACAGCACACAGTGGGGAGGAGGGGTACAGACACTGGGTGGGAGAGAAAGTAGACCCTGATTCAGTATCACTACCAGTTGAAAAGTAGTACCGTTCGGATACTACGACGTGAACTGTGCTCACATCTCTACACATTGGGCTATGACAAAATAGTATTTAATTGAAAACAAAAATCATTACTAAATGATGAAGATGCACCTAGAGATTCTACATAGCTATGGATCTGCAGGTATAATGAAAAATAAAGAGTCAATGTTTCATCTTAGAAAACAGGATTTCTTTAAAAAATACCAATAGTGTAAAGAGGTGTTAAGAAAGAGAGGATAATTCCTTTTGCCAATAAGTCCATATTCATGCATGGAGTGAAGCCTGAAGCTGACTGGTCTGTGCTGTGGCCAACTCATAAGCTCTGTTGCACTCATTACTTCCCTCCTCCCTCCAAGCCACACTGTATACTGGTCAATAAGCATTCTGCACAGTGAAAGCATTATGCTTTTTAAAAATACAGCAATTACTGATGAGAGATTACTAGTTTTTTATTAATAAGTAATACTAATGTTTGCTGAACAAACATTTCTCAATAATGTCTGCTTATAACTGTTTTATATGAGTATCTTAAGAGTAAATATTCAAAACTGCTTTATAAGAGTATTTTAGAGTAAACATTCAAACGCCAGTGAATGAATGTTAATCAACGTCAGCAGTGATCTTTCATAATTTCAGTACAATTTCATAACCATTATCCCAATCCAGTTGTGATGCAGAACTTCACAAACCTACAAATGCCAGATAAGACCAGGCAACTTAATGATGGAAACATTGTCATGTTAAATATATATAAAAAAAAAAAAAAAAAAATATATATATATATATATATATATATATATATATATATATATATATATATATATATATATATATATATATATATATATATATATATATATATATATATATATATATATATATATATATATATATATATATATATATATATATATATATATATATATATATATATATATATATATATATATATATATATATATATATATATATATATATATATATATATATATATATATATATATATATATATATATATATATATATATATATATATATATATATATATATATATATAATATATAAAGAAAATCTTGTGTTACTTGTCTGGCATGTGTAGTTTTGTGGTCCTCATGAGGGTTAATAACGCATAAAGTTATGTGGGAGGTATGCAGTAAGTAAATGAGGTTGTTAAGTTTCATTAGAATAATTCTCCCATGATGCTTCATCAAACAGCTCCAAGATGCGACATTGGAGTGATCTAACTTGCCAACCATGCCTTGGTTATTGATACAACACAAGCACCTTAGTCACAACTTTCACTGAAATACACACCAGACTCTGCATGTTGTGTGATGCAGTTACCGTATGTGCAGGCTGGCACTTCAAAATTATGTCAATGTAGTTTGCAGTCTAGCTGTAGCATTTATAAAATATTTTGAACTAAATGCACTCCAAAGAAGTGAAAAAAACTACCCAACCATCAAATAATTTCATGAACAGTGTATCAAAGAACAAATCCATGCCACATCATGTTAGTTTGACAATTCCATCCTAGAAATTGTCAGTGGCTTCACTCCAAAAGTTAACAAATAAATAAAAAACAAAAAACAAATGTATAAATGAACTGGGTAAACCAAAACAAAATACCAAACATGTAAATAACACCGAAAAACTTCACTGTGCTTGAACGAAAAGTGGCAATACATTATAATGTTTATGGCAGAGCAGTTGGAATGCAAAGTGTCATGCAAGATGAAAACCTTACTGAGGCCAGAATTCTAAAAAAATAAATCAAATGATAACCAGTTTAGCATAAAACTGTAATATTGGAAGGTTTGCAATCACTTCTGATATTCTAAAGATGGAAGCTGATAATTCAGAATGAGGCCTCACTAGTATTCACCTCTCTTTCAGATCCTCTCAGAATTCAGGCCCAAGTATCCGTATGACTAGAGGGAGCATGAGAAAAAGGGTTAACTAATTCAGACAGTGAGGGTTCATCCACTCACTCCTGGCACTTCACTCATACCTTCATATTGTTGTGCTGTTCACACCAGAGGGGAAAAAAGAAAAGTAATTTATTCTAGAGGAAACAGAAAAAGAAAATCCTATTTTAAAATATAGCTGCTAAAGTGAGTCTGACAGTACAAGTGAGAGAGCAGTGGGGAATATTGCTGGCAGCCAAACATATCACTGAATCCTTTTGATATCAAGTAAATGTCACCCTTTTTTAATATCCCACACAGCACACACTTACTATTTCTCATTTGTATGTTTCTGTAGCCAAACTCAACATACATTTCAATGAAGAATAGTAAGTAGGGAACATTAACAAAAACTGGAGTGAACCCTTCAAGACAGAGGTGAGGTGAGAATGGCCCAGGTGTTGCACATACCTTACTGCAGAACACGATGGATCTAACAAGTTAGACAACATTCCCTGCCACTGCTCTCGGGTGTCTCAAAGCTTACAGTTCTGACTTTTACTGCTGGTATATTGTATTCATCAAATCAACAATAAGACTGCTGGATAAGTACTAGCCATTGGTATATCTCACTAGCATATTTACAGAATAATACTGCAATACAAGACTCAGGGTTAAACATACTCAGTACTCGACATAGATATTCTAACCACTTACCAACTGGAATCTCTGATTTTTTAATGTAAAGAAATAAAAAAAGTAAGTAAATAAATAATTACACAAAATAAAGAATAACAACAAGTCATGCAAAATTAAGGGTGAAAAAGAAAATTAAATGAGAAAAATAAATGTCACACACACACACTCACACACACACTGATGGAAAAAAAAAGAGACATTTTAGAAAAGATAAGTATGTCATTCTATTTTATGACTCACTATTGCTTTCTACTTGGCATAAAACATCTTATCATTAACAGACTCTCCAATATCACAAATAATTTCATTCTACTATCATGTTAATGTATGGAAACATGAACGTACACACAATTTTTTTTTTAAGATGCAAGAATGATACGGTTAACATTAAGGGATTTCACCGAGAGGGAGGGGAAATTATTCTCTTTTCATTACCCGAATGGAAAAGATATTTAATGCTAATACTAAAAAGACTGAAATGCTTCTAAAGAAACTGACTTAGAATAGTTGGAAGGAGTCAGTGACTGGTACACAAATCATTCATCAGTGGAAGAACCAGTGTCCCCTGCACATGCTGGGTGTTGTCTGGGGCTAAACAAACTATGTAGGTGGATGTTTTGTGCCAAGCCTTTGTAATTCACTGTTTGAGGGAAGGTTGGGTTGGTAACAGGAAACCATTAAAAAAAAATTCATCTCAAGGCCTACCATAACTACTATGCTGTTTTTCTTATGTTCCTGAAACAGAAATGTAAAGTGGACAATTGTATTCAGACTTTAATGAAAAAAATATATAATATATAATACAAAAAGGCATATAGAGAATGAATATATATATCTATATTGATATTGGCATCAAAAAGTAAAATTATCAAACCTCATTCAAACAAGTAAGTGTTGCCAAGATACAAACACTTCCATTCATCAGACTAACACTATAATGTTCCATCAATCACTGTCTGAACATATTGATGAGGCAGCCTCATGACCTGACGAAAGTGTTAGCCATGTGCTGTCTGCTGTCTAACATGTACCAATATCAGAGTGCAGGGTGTTACTGAGGATTTAAGCCACAGAAACATATTAATGTAACTAAATTCCTATACAAAGTAGTCCATGCTTTGAGTCCTAACAGTAATAAGGAGGAGAGGTGTTTGTTTGTGGGAAGAAGGTCACACCTCACCTGATCTGGGGAGAGAGAAGAGTCTCCACCGGCGTTCCTCTCCTGGTTTTGGGCCGATCGTTCATTTTTACAGGCACTGTGGTAGTCTGCCCGACACTTGTTGACCTTCTCAAAGAGTTTTGCCCAAGGCTTTTGTGCTTTCTTGAACAAGTCCTCAATGTCTTTCTTTTCCTTTAGCTGGCCCATCATGGACTGCAGGAAAACATTCACACTTCAGCAGAGTCAACATATCCATCAAACAACACAATAATACATGAAAGGAAACAATTAAACCAGCAAAATTCACCTAATGATCTAAGTGAATTCTCAATTAATTACTCTAACAACTAAAATCACAGTAAAATAAACAAGATAAAATCACAAAAACCTGCATAATCTGTTTATGATTGTAAAGGTCTCTCCTGCCTTCCTGACTGCTTCAAAAGAAAAAAAAAAACTCTTATAGAGTATTTATAAATATAAACCATTACAAATACGTTGAAATATGAATCTTTATGCAGCCAGACTGATCTGAACACACAGTTGCACCAAATAGAGTGTGCTTCTCATCCACCTTTCCATATCCATTGTTGATACTTTCCTTCATGCCTCAGAGGTGCAGGGAGAGGCTGGCAAGGTAACACATCTCTCAATGCAGCTCACAAGAATTCTTAACAATGTCTATCAGACAACCTTACCTTGTGATAGTTGTCTCTCTGCCACTGTTTGATGTTGCTGTGCACTTCATTCATCAGGTTCTCCTTGACGTGGGTATGCAGCTCGTACCGGTGTTCAGCCTCCATCAACACTCCCTTCCACGCCGCCTCTGTCGTGCCATACTCTGGACCTGTTGCAGCCACATGCAAGGAAGGGAGAGAACAAGATCTGTGTCTACATCAACTAATACACAGTTCACTTAAAAAAACAGAATGGTGGTTTAATAAAATTCCCTTAACAAATGAATGAACAAATATTGAGAAAATAATAATAATAATTAGCTTTGGAAGAAAAGATAAAAACAATTTCAAAGAACACATACATACACATATCATACTTTCAGTGGGACTACAACAACAGTATCACTAAAAACAATGACAAGGTGTTCCGTCAAATTCCAGCAGATTGTATTCAAATGAACTTAGGACACATTCCCAGATCATTGTGACCCAACCAACCTCTGAAACAACAAAGTCAAGGACTATTTGTAAAGAATTTTGAAGAATGAGCAACAAACAAGTCTTGCCTTTTTCTATAATGTTGTTCCATTTCTTTGCCCATTCCTTGAGACTCTTGGCGTACATCTTCTCAATCTCCGCTCTCTCCGACACGAGTTTCATCAAGTCGTCGCAAAGTCTGTTGCCATCTTCGATTCTTTTGGTCGTTCTTTTGTAGTTACCAATCTGTGGAAATAACGTTAGTATTATAACAATGTATTTTTAAACATTTCTGATCACTTGAAGGACACACAGACAGTCACACTCACAACACACACAAATAGGAGGATGAGATTACATACAAGTGTTCTGCTCATGCCAAGAAGCAAAGTTGCAAATCCTCAGCTTACACCTCACTTCTTTTCACTGCAATACCCAGCCCAGGATTGGAACCCCAACTATCTCTTGATTGAGAGGTATGAGAGAAGTAGTAGTAAAGGCAACTAACCTCCCAGAAGGAGTCTGTGGAGGTGTATATGGCGTTTTCATCGCTGTGGTGAGACATGGTGGTGGTGCACTGCCAAGCTGCCCTGCCACCTGCCTACCTGTCCTGCTGCTGCTGCTGCTGCTCTCCTCAGGGAGTGTGGGCCTCTTGCTCTCCTGAAAAATGACAAAAATTAACTGATTGCCAGCCCATCATTACCTCAAACTCATCTCCACTTCTCACATGAATACATAATGGAAATTAAGAATTTGCAGAAATCTGTAACAGTAACATTTGCAATATCCTAAGTTCTTCACTATTGTGCATGTGATTTGCTTCTTTGGGGTGTCCTGCAATGTTATCAAAATTATATCTGTTGGTTCAATCATAAATCAAGCAGCAATACCCACAGAAACTGCCAACCCTGAGGAAACTGAGAGAGAGAGAGAGAGAGAGAGAGAGAGAGAACGAACACGGACACAAACATTACTAAACTTAACCTAAGCTACACATCTGAATCCTGAACCATCTCGCAAAATGTAATCAGTCACTCTGCGCGCTCCACACACCAGCTGGACAAGACGCAATGAATTTATGATCTCCGTAACGCCCCTGACTGACTGACCGAAACTGAAGTCACTGAACGATGAAGTAAATAAACCAGGCAGGACATGAGGGTGACTGACTTTTTATTCTTTTATGCAGGAGCAAGAGGGAAATTAGCCGGAATGGCAACAAAATATAAATAAAAAAAAGACCCACTTGAGTGCTGGCTTCCTAGAGATAAGTGAAGAGTATGCCAAAACTAAAGAATAAATGTCTTGAAACTGAGGTTTGAAGTAATGAATCGCCGCTGCATCTGATCCGAGTGAAAGGACGGAATGGATAGCGACTACTGGAGCGAGGAGGGACTTGGAAGAATGCTGTGAGAATAGAATGGACAAGGGCAGAGGAGCAAGAGAGCAAGATACCGGTGGACAGTACAAAAGGAAAGAGAGGAAGGAGAGGTGTGGGTACTATTATTGCGTCACTAGTCATTACGTCACTAGCGTCGCCATTGCCAAGGTCACCTCACCTCCTCACCTTGGCCTTCCTCTTCCCTAATGCATTCCCTTCCTGCACATCATCCTCATTCCTCCCCTTCTACGGCGCTGTCTCTGTTACGCTGGCCATTCTCTCTCACAGCCTAGCATATCTCTCTCTCTCTCTGCCTTGCTATCATTACCATATCTTTTTTATCTTGTTTTCCCGGTTCAAGTGCATTAAGATGGCAGTACAGGTAGACATATTTACTTTTTCAATACACTAGAATACATTTTCTTTTGTTTTCTATTCAATAATTTTCAATTTGAATGTTTTAGATTGTTCAGAGTACGTTTAAGAATGTTTCGGTGATTTGAGTGCATTTTAAATTGTTTTGGTGTGTCTTGAGTGCGTTTAGATCGGTTTGGTGTGCTTTGAGTGTTTTTAGATTGTTTAAGGTGTGTTTTGAGTGTTTTTAAGATTTTTTCGGTGTTTTAAGTGTTTCGAGAGTGTTTAAGAGTTTTTCATGGCTACCGTTTTTTTTTTTTTTTTTAACTCCTCCCAACTGCACAGCAACTTTTCTTACCCTGTTGCAACATAAGAGGTCTATCATGTTATGCTCTCGGCCCCTGACGCGCAGAGCCGAGTGTGTTGTGCAACAAATCCGCGCCTTAGGCCCCGAGATGTGATTTCACTGTCAGGGAATGCTTGTGGGTGTGACCGGGTGTGTTTGCGTGTATGTGTGTGTGCCTGGCCTATCTCTGGTACCTTTCCTAGCAAGACACGGGTGCTATTTTCAGACACCGTTAGTACCTTATATTCTACTGTGTTGAGAGAAAAGTTTAGAAAAGGCTTCGTTTTTCTTTTCTTTCAATCTGCAGCATTATCAATTCCTTACAGTGTTTCACGATTTAAATCTAAGCAGGTCACTTTACAAATGGCAATGACATTTAGACCCGTATTAAAAACGCTTTGCTCTCTCACCACGGCTATTTTCCAAGGCCACAGAGATGGTTAGCGGGGTTTTCAAGAGTGCTTCTACAGTTAATGATATAGAAAGCTTGTCACTCTGCCTCTAGAACCACAAAAACACCTTTAAAAACTCGAGCCAATTTAGATCAAGCCTTTTGAAATAGTGGAGGTGAAGCACAGGAGTGATTGAGAACACGAGTCTTTCCGCCATTATCAACCTTTCACTATTTTCGTGCATATCCGGAGAAAACAGCGTCCCTTCACGTACCCAACATTCCTCGCACACGCGCAGGGACACCGTCTATACTTAGCACTCATAAGCAAGCACGAGGTCGTTTCAAGGTCGCGTTTCAAAGTCAGAAAAACAAAACAACGAAAGTGGAAGTCACAGCGTCATCTACCTCACCTATACAGCGAGACAGAGCGAGAGACACACGGGGCCGTCTTGCACGTGACAGCGAACACTTGCAGAGGCGTGAACAACTATCAATATACTAAAGAATGACTTGCTGTGTACAGTACGACTGCCGGGAATGTTCACCGCCATGTGGGGAGGAAGCGTCGCGTTTATCAGCTGAGATAAAACAGCTAACACTCGCACACACTCGCGTCACACCACAGGGATTTCTCACCGCCAGATTATTGTACCGAGCAAGTCGGCACAGAGTAGTGGTGGAGCCAAAGGTCGCGCCAAGGGTGAGAAATGTTACGCTTTCCGCCAAACCAAACACCTGCACACGCCCTCCTTTCCTCTTCCCGATACACATGCTGACTAAATTAATTGCCCACGTGTAAATATTTAAATTAATCCCTTCAGTACCATGACGCGTTTCCATATTCATTCTGGTTACTATTTGGTGATTTCACAGCTCCAGAAACTTATGTTGTGTGATCAAAATAGTGAAGACTGTGGTCATTAATCTTCTGACCTCCATAGAGCCTTCCTAATGTAAATAATATGGTCTAATAATTAACAAAACTCCAGATAAAAATGTGTCCTAGTATTGAAGAGGTTAAGAAAGTCTGTTTGTCTGTCTGTCTGTTTGGTCTGTCTGTCTGTCTGTCTGTCTGCAAGGCTCACCAGCGTGGAATGGTAATACAGGGAGTGGGTAATACCAAGTTTCATATATAGTTGTGCTTATCACGACCCCACCACCACCACCACCACCAGATAAAGACGAAACACCTGCAGCAGAGGAGGAGGAGGAGGAGGAGGAGGAGGAGGAGGAGGAGGAGGAGGAGGAGGAGGAGGAAGAAGAAGAAGAAGAAGAAGAAGAAGAAGAAGAAGAAGAAGAAGACCACCAGAAGAAGAAGAAGAAGAAGAAGATCAGCATCATCATCATCATCATCATCATCACCACCACCACCACCACCACCACCACAGGAAAGAAAAATAAGAAAGAAAAAGAAGAACCACTAGCATTAAATAAAGAACTCCTCCCCCCTCTCTCTCTCTCTGGTCGCCACTACAACAAGAATGAACAACACAATGACCTCATCAGGGCGGCCATCCAATCAACACTACTGCAACCAACACAATCTCCACCACTACATACCAAGTGACTCACCCCACCTGGCCAGCCTCCTCCTCCTACTCTCCATGTTCACCTGTGTCACCGGAAGCAGTACACGTGAGTCACCCTCCATAAGAAGTTAATGGGATATGAGCAATGTGAAAAATCAAGAGAGTGGGATGGCTGGAAAAAAAAAAAAAAAAAGCTGATTTGGTAAGTTTGGGGAAGTAATTTGATATGGAATGAAGGAGAAGAAAGGGAAGGGGGAAGGAAATGGAAAGTTGCACATGTAAAAAAGGGAATTAAGAAAGGAAGTTGGGACATGAAGATGAAGGAAATTAAAAACACTTGACATGATGAGGAAGATAGGGGTGGTGGGAAGGAAAATGGAGAGAAGTTAGACGTGAGAAAAAAATGATAATGAGGACCAAGAGATGGAAAAAAAAAAAGAAAAGAAGAAGAAAAGAAAAGAACAAGAACAAGAACAACAAACAATACAAGCCATCAGCAAAGAAAAGATCGAGGCAGACGTGCAAATAATGAGAAACTAGCAAGTCGCAATTTTTCCCTTGATTTTTGGGGAATAATTAGACGATTTTATTGACATTAGGAAGGGTCTATGGAGGTCAGAAGATTAATGGCCACAGTCTTCACTATTCTAACCCCCACATGAGTTTCTGAAGCTGCATAAAATCACTAAATAGTAACCAGAAAGAATATGAAAACGTGTCATGCTACTGAAGAGATTAACCCCTTCAGTACTGGGACGCATTTTTACCTTGAGTTTTGTGTACGATTAGACCATTTTATTGACATTAGGAAGGGTCTATGGAGGTCAGAATATTAATGGTCACAGTCTTCACTATTCTAACCCCCACATGAGTTTCTGAAGCTGTATAAAATCACCAAAATAGTAACCAGAATGAATATGAAAGATTAATGGTGTCAAGACATTTGTTCTTTTTATGGAGACTACAATTCCAGTGGGCTATTTTTCTTTTAATATTCATCTTTTTGCCCTTGGTATAGTTCTCCCTCTTACATAAAAAAATAACAATAATGAAAACTTGTCCAGGTACTGAGATGAAGGGCAAACTAATGACAAGAACCCCACAAAGACAATACACACACACAATACTTAGCGAGAAATTGACCCCCCCCACAGGCCCTTCCCCCTTACTCATCTCCCCAGTGGTAATTAGAAGCATTTCATTCAGCAATACACTGGTGGGCGACAAAGGACCTACCCACAAAACCCACTGAGTAAACAACACACTGGAACATTATTAACTGAACACACACACACACACACACACACACACACACACACACACACACACACACACACACACACACACACACACTTTCCCATATCTATCTCTCTCTCTCTCTCTCTCTCTCTCTCTCTCTCTCTCTCTCTCTCAAGGATGGTGCAGTCCCTCCTTCCCTTCTTGTCAGGAAGACCTCAACAAGACCTCATTCTCTCTCTCTCTCTCTCTCTCTCTCATTGCGTGTTGGGCAAAGGAAGGGAAGGGAAGGGAAGGGATGGGAAGGGAAGGGAAGGGAAGGAAGGGAAGGAAGGGAAGGAAGAAGAGAGAGAGAGAGAGAGAGAGAGAGAGAGAGAGAGAGAGAGATCAGGTAAGGGGGCAAAATCCATCCGGTCTCTCTCTCTCTCTCTCTCTCTCTCTCTCTCTCTCTCTCTCTCATCTTCCCTATTTCTCCCCTCTCTCACACTGCATGCGTCATTCTCTCCGTTCAATGCCCGACCTTTACACACACACACACACACACACACACACACACACACACACACACACACACACACACAGGAGATGGTCAACCTTGTTCTTCCTCTCTCTCTCTCTCTCTCTCTCTCTCTCTCTCTCTCTCTCTCTCTCTCTCTCTCTCTCTCTCTCTGACAGGAGTGAGGAATGGCATAAGGAGAGAAAAGTTTAGTGGGAGAAAAGTAGGGAGAGAAAAATGACTTCCGCACCATCTCTCTCTCTCTCTCTCTCTCTCTCTCTCTCTCTCTCATCACTATTCAACACCTATTTATATCACGTTATTTAGCTTATCAAAAGGGCCAAGGCGTCTGTTGCTGCTTGTTTTTCCTTTGTATTCATGTATGTTCTTCTTTTCCCCTCTTTCCCCTTACCAGCAAGTCCTCCCGAGACGTCAGAAGGGGAAACAAGGTGAAGGGGTCTTATATATGCATTTTCCCCTCTTATATTCTTGTTGTAGTTCATGTTGTGTTCGTGTGTGTGCGTGTGTTCGTGGGGGAAAGGGAATGAGGGTTGTAAGATGAGAAGAATGAAAGGGACAAGAGAAAAATGTAGGACAAGGTCAGGTTATATTTCTCTCTCTCTCTCTCTCTCTCTCTCTCTCTCTCTTTCTAAAGTGAAGTTACATTAGGTTAGGTAGCGGTAAGTGTGTGTGTGTGTGTGTGTGTGTGTGTGTGTGTGTGTGTGTGTGTGTGTGTGTGTGATTCCGGTAAGTGGATGAAAGACAAGCTTAATGGTGGAGAAAAGGAGAGGGAATGAATAGGCTTAGCGAGGGGGAGGCGCGAGAGAGTGAGTGATGAACGGCGAGCGGGAGAGGCGAGTGAGAGTGAGGGAGAGGCGAGGGAAAGGTAAGGTAGGTGAGTAAATGGGAGAACAGGTGAGTGGGCGGAGGTGGGCGGAGTAGGGGCGGAGGCGGGCCGAGTTTAGCACACAATGGAAGGGACACACACACACACACACACACACACACACACACACACACACACACACACACACACACACACACAGAACCATATCATCGCTTCATCTGAACACAAGGCACGGAGTACAGCAAAACAAGCGTAACTCAATGAAAAACAGCAAAAACAATAAAATGAAAGAGAAAAACATGAAGCCCAATAACATAATCACAAATACAAACGCTTACTTCAGTTTAGTATTATTGCAGTATAGGGACACTGATACCACCACCATCACCATCACCACCACCACCACCACCACTACCACCACAAAAACAACAACTACTACTACTACTACTACCACTGCCTAACATATACCTCTTTTTACCCCCTTTTTTTTTTAATTTTTCCTTACTCCTCCATCCTCATCTATTTTACTCCTCTTCCTTCTCATCTCCCTATTTCTTTTTACATTTTCTTCCTAACTCCTCCATCCTCATCTATTTTACTCCTCTTCCTTCACATTTCCCTATTTCCTATTCATTTTCTCCCTTACTGCTTCTCCTCATCCATCTTACTCCTCCTCCTACGCATCTTCTGTCTTAAATTACACCATACATTTCACAGACACCATAAAAATTCCACGTATATATCTTTTCTCCCTATTTCTATTCCCATTTACTTCCTTACTACCACCCCTCCAATTTACTCATCTCCCTTCACATCTTGTCTTATATTACACCACACACTTCACCGGCAGCATGAATATTCCACGTGTGCTTGTATACACTTAGCAAACAAGTGGCGTTCGTACCGTGACGCGGGAAGCATTACTCAGTACGTTTACAGAAGCACAGAACGTCGTGTCGTGCGATGGAGGGTTTGAAGGAGAGTGAGAAGGGAAGTGGCTAGGAAATAAGTGCAATACGACCCAGAAAAATAAGGGAATAGGTAATGAAAGAGCAAATATGTGAAATAAGTGCTAAAATATTGGGTTTAGCTGTTTCTGGGGAACACTGGAGGAGTGTGAGAAGGGAAGTGGATAGGAAATAGAGCACTTTGAGACAGAAAATAAGGGAATAGGTAATGAAAGAGCAAATAAGTGAAATAAGTGGTAAAATATTAGGATTAGCTGTTTCTGGGGAGCATTGGAGGAGTGTCAGAAGGAAAACCAGGCATAAAAAACATTCCTAGTCTGTAAATAATGGCAATAAGTATTAAGGGAATGAATAAATGAACAGCAGGTTAAGAAATTCACGAGCGAGAGAGGAAAAGAAAAACGTGAGTAAGCTGAATGAATAAGTTAGCACATTACTGAAAGAACGACTGAAAAAAAGAGTGAAAAGATTAAAGAAAGAAGTAACTGTGAGTGAATGAATTGAGTGAATAAAGTGAATAGCATATAAAAAACATGTACGAATGAATAAATGAATGAAAAGGCAACAGGAGAGAAAGATTCGTGAGTTTATAAGAGAAAATGTTAGAGAGAGAGAAAGATCCGTGAGGGAATAAGGGAGTTTGACCCATGGGTAAGTGAGTAAGAGTGTGAATGTGTGAATCAATGAGTAAAGGGTAGGAAGAAAGACCCATGAATAGAGCCAATAGGAAAATAAGAGAGAGAATGAGCGAGAATGAGAGAGAGAGAGAGAGAGAGAGAGAGAGAGAGAGAGAGAGAGAGAGAGAGAGAGAGAGAGAGAGAGAGAGAGAGAGAGAGAGAGAGAGAATACCAATAAGGGAGATACGTGAGAGAGAAAGAGATAGAAGGATAAGTTTTACAGTTGAGAAGTAATTACTAATTCAGAAATGCGACTGAATGATGCAGTGAAGGGAGGGAAGAATACGTGAGAGAATGAGGAAGAAGAGAGAAAAAAAAGACGATTACATAAAGTCACGAATAATTGCAAGAGAAATAGAAAGATATGTGACGTTATGTAATTTAGCACATACAGCAACACATTTTTACACTTAGAAGGCAATACAACACTCAATTCAAAATACAGGTGTAGTAATCATAATAACACCTTTTTCTTCCTTCTTTTCCTCCTCCTCCTCCTCCTCCTCCTTCCCTTCCTCGTCTCTCGCTACACCAAACGCACTGCAGATGAATGCTAGGTGTAAATAATGATAATGGTGATGGTGATGGTGATGATGATGGTGATGGTGGTGGTGGTGGTAGTGGTGATGATGGTGATGATGATGGTGATGATGATGGTGGTGGTGATGTTGGTGATGATGCCGTTTTTCCTCTCAAGTTATAATGAATCTGTGTCGTATCGTATAATTTCGTTTCTGTTTGTGTCTTCCCGATCAATAAGCCTTTAGCCTTTAATTACACGACACACACACACACACACACACACACAACCGCATCCCTCCGTGTGTGTGTGTGTGTGTGTGTGTGTGTGTGTGTGTGTGTGTGTGTGTGTGTGTGTGTGTGTGTCTCTCTCTCTCTCTCTCTCACTGAGCGTGGTCGGAATATTAAACACAGCTCCCCCTACTAAGCTTCCCCTCCCCCTACCATCTTTACGACCCCTCCCCCTCTCTACCCCCTAATCCATCTCCCATGACCCCAGCCCTAACCTGCTGCCCCTACCTACCTGCTATGCCTCCTCCTCCTCCTCCTCCTCCTCTTTGCTAACCCTCGACTCACACCACAGCATCTTCCCCCTTCCCTCTTCTCCTCCTCCTCCTCCTCCTCCACCTCTTAGCTAACAACCTTCAACCCATATCTCCTCCTCCTCTTCTTCCTCCTCCTCCTCCTTCATTTCTTAGCTAACTCTCAACCCACGCTGTAGCTTCTCCTCCTCTTCCACTCTTTTGCTAACTACGTCTCCTGCTCCTGCTCCTCCTCCTCCTCCTCCTCCTCCTCCTCCTCCTCTCAACTTTGCTAGCCTTCAACATACAGAATAGCATCTCCTCCTCCTCCTCTACTGAAGCCAGAATCACCTCTTATACTCTCCTCCTCTTCCTCCTCCTTCTTGTCCTCCTCCACTTCCTACAGCCTCAGTCCTTTCCTCCTACACAGAGAAGGATGTTCTTCTCCCACGCAATCCCTGACAATCCTCCTCCTCCTCCTCCTCCTCCCCTCCTTCGCAGCCTCAAGCAGGACCTCAAGGGCTTAAGAATGACCTGGCCTTGTCCCTCGTCAGTTCAAGATCCGCAATCTAGGCCGAGTCCCTCCCTCCCCCTCTCTCTCTCTCTCTCTCTCTCTCTCTCTCTCTCTCTCTCTCTCTCCAGCTAGTTCGCCAACCCTCAAGGTCGACGGGGGCGCGGCGCAGGAGGAGGAGGAGGAGGAGGAGGAGGAGGAGTGTGGGATGTGCGTCGCTTAGCAGGTGCACATGGGGGAAGGAAAAGAGGAAGAAGAAGGAGGAGGAGGAGTAGTAGTAGTAGTAGTAGTAGTAGTAGTAGTAGTAGTAGTAGTAGTAGTAGTAGTAGTAGTAGTAGTTAAATTCATTGTATATATGAATGACGAGAGAGAGAGAGAGAGAGAGAGAGAGAGAGAGAGAGAGAGAGAGAGAGAGAGAGAGAGAGAGAGAGAGAGAGAGAGAGAGAGAGAGAGAGAGAGAGAGAGAGAGAGACTGACTGCACCTCATTACCACACCACAACCACAACCACCACCAGCACCACCACACTAACATGAGGGAGGGGAGATGAGAAGGGGTAAGGGGGCGGCTGGGTGGGGGGGGTAGAGCACTGTGTTCCATCATCCACCAATACCTGTAGAGTGGCCGCTATTTAATTCCGAAGAGGCAGAGGTGTCGCATTCCTAAAGGAGTAGGAGGAGGAGGAGGAGGAGGAGGAGGAGGAGGAGGAGGAGGAGGAGGAGGAAGGTCTCATTGTGTGCCCAAGGACCTTTCAATCTACTCCTTCAAGTCTTCCAGTCCTTCATTTGCTTATTTTTTATTCTTTTCTTCACGTACTTCCTTCTCTCCTTCTTCCTTCTCCTTCTCTCCTTCGTTTTCTTCTTCTTCCTCTCTTCTTAATATCACAAATAATACACAAAACTAATAAATATATACAAATACATGTCGACTCAGATATAAATTGATGGACTTACAGACAGACAGACAGACATATAGATAGATAGATAGATAGATAGATAGATAAATACATACATAGACAGACAAAGAGAGAGAGAGAGAGAGAGAGAGAGAGAGAGAGAGAGAGAGAGAGAGAGAGAGAGAGAGAGAGAGAGAGAGAAAAGCATGAACTTAAATACACATAAAATTGATAAACAAACACAAGACCAACAAGAAACACACACACACACACGCACACACACACACGCACACGCACGCACACACACACACACACACGCACACACATACTACTTCTTTTATTTTCTCTTCAATCGCATGACCTTCCAAACTTGTCTTTTATCACTAATTTAACTAAAAAAAATTAAATAAATACATAAATACATAAATAAATAAATAAATAAATAATTACACACAGGATATTCTCTGACGCACCCTGGACACGACACGATACGACGATATGATACGATACGATACAACATTCTCTTCCTGTGCTTATCTGTGTGCTTTGCTTTTTATCATCACCACCACTTCTAATTCATATCACAAACTTAATCACCAATAGCAGTTCATATACCCTCTCTCTCTCTCTCTCTCTCTCTCTCTCTCTCTCTCTCTCTCTCTCTCAGCTAGTTTGAGATAAGCGCTATCAGCTAAAACCACCTGCTTTGTACGAAAGGGAGGAGGAGGAGGAGGAGGAGGAGGAGGAGGAGGAGGAGGAGGAGGAGGAGGAGGAGGAGGATAGTTTTATTGGAAAATAAATTAATTCATAAATTCAAGTCGCGAATCTGGGTCGAATAGAAACTAGGACTGGAAAAAGACGAAGAGGAAGAAAAAAAAAGAAAAGAAGAAGAAGAAGAAGAAGAAGAAGAAGAAGAAACAACGCAAACACTAAACAAGGAAGTATTTTAAAGAACAAACTCTCTCTCTCTCTCTCTCTCGACGGGGAAGAAGAAAGGCAAGTCTGAAGAGGAGACGAAGTAGAAAAAAGTGAAAGAAAAATGCCCGAGGGAGAGAGAAGAGGAAATGAAAAAGGAGGGAGAGAAGAAGAAGGAGGAAAAAGGGAGGGGAAGAAGGAGAGAGAGGAAGAGGAAGAGGAAGATAAGTCACCTAACACACCCATACTAAGAATAACTGTCGACACATATTCGTCTGGGCGCGCGTGTGTGTGTGTGTGTGTGTGTGTGTGTGTGTGTGTGTGTGTGTGTGTGTGTGTGTGTGTGTGTGTGTGTGTACTTACGTCATTTGCGTGTTTTCTTGAGGTGCCCCACCCACTTACACACACACACACACACACACACACACACACACACACACACACACACACACACACACACACACACACGGGAGGAAGTGAATGCCGGGAAGCGAAAGGAGGGAAACAAGACAGTTGAGAGTGAAAAGATGAGCACATGATTGAGAAAAAAAAAAAATAAATAAATAAAAATAAAAACCTTGAACTTGTGAACTTGAGAACGTGCGTAGTATGAAATGAACAACTGACCCCATTACAACCACGCCTTGCCTTTCCTGACACACGCCTCACACACGCGCAAGTCCACCAGATAGCAGTGAATTCCAAGAGTTAAGAGAGATAGTGGAAGCAGGCTGTGATTATTCTGTAATGTTATCGCGACAGCTTGAGTCACCAAACCACACCCTCTGCTGTTCTGCTGGGGTTGAAGGAGAGACAGGAATGTTGCAAGGGGGATGTATCAAAGAAAGCTTACTATGTGGGTGTGAATAAATTGTGATGAAAAGTGTAGGAAATTGAGATTAAATGGATGTAAAGAGGAGAGACAAGTGAATGAGGGAGTGATATAGGAATAAGTTAAGATAGGTAAGTTGGTGGATGGATAAATGACGTATTCGAGGTTTGTCTGATCATTCACGGCCTGGAAAATGGGTAAGGAAAAAAATTGGATGAAAGGAAGCGAATCATGAATGTAATATAGATGACACTACTGCTACTACTACTACTACTACTACTACTACTACTACTACTACTACCACCACCACTACTACTACAACTAGAAATACTACCACTACTATACTATAACTACTACTGCCACTACTATTACGACCACCACCACCCACTACCAGCCACCACCACTACCAATACCACCACTACTTCTACAACTCCACGTGCTACAGTATACAATTGACAGTAAGATCACACCCACACCTCACTTAATCGCACCATCCTTCTTCCCTTTCCCTGCCTTTAGTACAACCCTCTCTCGCATACCAGCATCGTTCCAACCGTTCCTCACACAGCCGCTCTTCGCCCCGCGCTGCAAAACTGTAGGCCAATTTTTACACCTAACTTTATTCTTTTGCTCCAGTGACCTCGATGTCCTCAATAGCAAAATCAATCGCGTTGGTGAACATGGAGTTGCTGACTAGTGTACCTTTCCTTGTTCTTTCCTTCGCAGGTGAGAATTTACTTATATATCTTGTCTATGTAAGGTATTTCGTATTTGGTATTTACTCGTTCATCGTGGAAACTTATCTATTAATTCATAACTCCACGATAAAATTTTTCTTAGCTGTCTTCCGGACGTGACATTCTATACACATCCTTTCTGTTACTTTCAGTACTGGGACGTATTTTTCACCATGAGTTTTGGGTATAAGACACTAGGAACGGTGTATGGAGGTCACGATTCATTGCCAAAGCCTTCACTATTCCTTCGAACGTGACACTCTACACATATCCTTTCTGCTCATTAGCCCTTTCAGTACTAGGACGCATTTTTTACCACGAGTTTTGGGATATAAAACGATTTCATTTACACTAGGAACGGTGTATGGAAGTCACGATTCATGGCCACAGCCTTAACTATTGAAATCTCCCACAACAGTATCTGAAGCTGTACAAAATCACCATACACTAAGCAAAATGAATGATAAAAAACGAGTCATTATATTGAAGAGATTAAACTTAGTCAATCATTCTTCAGTCAATCTAACCAATCAACACTAATAATCTTCTTCTCGATCCAAACTGCTGAGTGGATAAGCAACTTTCTCACAGTCACACCTGAGCCCCGCCTTCGTGACACACCTGCTCGCAAAGATGTTCGTGTTTTCGTGGCAGTCTTTCCATCACTATAGCAACGAGAGAAAAGGTAAGCGGTCACCACGGCGCAGTGGAGACATGGAGAGAGCAAGGAAGGGAAGGATGGGAAAGACGAAAATTGAGGGATGAAAAGAAGCATTAGGGGAGTGAGTGAGTGAGTGAAAGAAGGAAGGAAGGAAGGAAGGAAAGAAGGATAATGAGATGCAGTGATGGAAAGGAAGGGTGATTGAATAAAAAGGATGAAAGGAACAAAAGATGTATAAGTTAATTCCAAAAGAGTAAAAGAAAGAATGAAGGAAAGAAAACAAGGATAAAATGACTGAAGAATGAAGACAACCGTAGAATGGAAAGAGAAAAAAAAGGAAAGAAACCAAGAAAAGAAGCAAGAAGGAAAGGAAACAATGACAAAATAAAAGAAAGGAAGAAGGAAAGAAGAAAGAAGTAATAAATCCCAAAGTAACGAAACAGACAGAGGAAGGGCACAAAAAGACGAATGACAAAAGGAAGAAAAAGAAAAGAAAAAGAAAAAGAAAAACAGAAGACAAAAAGAAGACAAAAGGAAGGCAACAAATACACCAATCACATGCTCTGGTCTTTCATCGTCAACAATACTGCCAAACAAGGTGTCCTGAAGTGACGTGCCTCAAACCAACACACTCAGATTAAAGGTAAAAAAAAAAAAAAAAAAAGACAAACATAAGCGGCTCCTGTGTGTGTGTGTGTGTGTGTGTGTGTGTGTGTGTGTGTGTGTGTGTGTGTGTGTGTGTGTGTGTGTGTGTGTGTGTGTGTGTGTGTGTGTTGGGGGCAAGAGACAACATGAGACAGGCTGACTGGACGAATGACTGATTGACTCACTGATTGCCTGACCTCATGTGCTTGTGATAGTGACTGGAGGAGGAGGAGGAGGAGGAGGAGGAGGAGGAGGAGGAGGAGGAGGAGGAGGAGGAGGAGGAGGATAATGACGACGAAGAAAACTATTAATGATGTTTTAAAATCTCAAGAATTAGGTCATAATGAGTCATCACCAAGAAAAGAAGAAGAAGAAGAAGAAGAAGAAGAAGAAGAAGAAGAAGAAGAAGAAGAAGAAGAAAGGAGACAAACAGACACCAAAGATTTACTAACAAACCTGAAAACCCTCAAAATTAACTAATATCTGAATCTTGCACTGAAAACCGACACTCGAAGGGAACAACACACAACAGAGTAACTTAATCCCTAACATCCCTTCTTCCTCTTCCTTTCTCCCTCCCACACTTGACCAATCTATCACCTGCCGCCACTTGCCATTAACTCTCCCACGCACACCTGAGCTCCCTTACCTGGTCTACAAGCAGGTAACGCCCTCCGACCTTGTGTAGCTGAACGCTCGATACACAAATGCTATTCCTATATATGCTAGTTATAAAATGCAAATAACTCGCATTTTCTAGTAGTACTCCAATATTTTCCTTGAGTTCTTTCATTCACTCGCTTTCGTAAATTGGATGGGGAGGACGAGGCATTGGACGTCTCAATTTGACTGCGTGACGATCCAAGGACACGAGGCAAGCTGGCCACACAACACTCCAGGGTCCTTATTCATTTACTAACCGGCCGGGAAATCTACAAGCGGTGTAAACAAGAGGCTCCAGTTGCACGTGTTCTCCTGAAGACTGTGCCGGGATGTGCCCATCGTCAATACAATCTTTCACTTCATCAACAGTCGACAATAGGCAAAATTAAACACCCATTCTTTCGTTTATACACCCAACTAATCTTTTATTCATCTAGTTTTTTCTCTCAATGGTCAATGTATAGCGAAGGACAGCCACACCGCAGCTAAAGTGGCTCTAATAACACTCAGTTGATCCCAGTGTAAATTTTTGGTCACTCGCAAAAAACAGTGAGAACAGGAATGTCTAGTGTCGAGTCTTGCCAAGGGAGTGTTATGTGTCGCCTGTGTCTCTCCTCGTCCTCTCCCAGATGTTGGCTGTATACAAGAGCCTCGTCTGTGTGTATGGAGTTTCTCGTTTATGTACACTCAGAAAACACTTGTAAACACGCCAGAGTCATAAGCTCGTATTCTCAAACACTTCTGTGCTTCACCGCTACTCTTTCAAAAGGCTTTATCTAAATTTATACGAGTTTTTTTAAGGTGTTTTTACGGTTCTAGAGGCAAAGTGACAAGATTTCTACATTGTAAACTGGAGAAACACTCTTGAAAACCCCGCTAATCATGTCTGTGGCCTTGAAAAATAGTCCTGATGAGAGAGCAGAGCGAATTTTAAGGTGTTTTTACAATTCTAGAGAAAGTGACAAGATTTCTACATTCTTAACTGGAGAAACACTCTTAAAACTCTGCTTATCATCTCTGTAGTCTTGGAAAATAGTGGTGAGAGAGTAAAGCGTTTCAGAATACGTGCCATATTCTTATAATCTTTACTTATTTTCAGCGATTTATTTCACTCATCTTAGTCTTTACATGCTCTCAGCGCTTCATTTACTTCATCTCAGTGTTCAATTCCACACAGCCATCTATCCTCTGTGTACAGCAATGTAGGACGTGCTGCTCACCGTACACAAGACGCTGAATACGCTCAATAAAAGTTTACAACCCGATAACGAGAAACAGAGAAGCGATAACACCATTGTAAATACCATGGCGTGAATTCAAGACGTGGGAACTGATGTGACTGATGTTTTTTTGAGTTTAATTAACGAATACTGACAATAAATAAAGTGGATGAGATGAAATGGAAAGTACTCTCTATACAATTACTATTTTCCGTTGAGATTAGATAGTTACTAAAGGAATTTCAAAAGAATATAGTGTACAAGTAATCTGACCCTGTTTAAAAGATCGTACAAAAAAACTGTAATAAAGAGAAGGTAAATAGATAAATAAATACTGTAAATGTAGTTAAAGTCTTAAAAAAAACATGAAATAGAACAAAATAACCAAATAAATACTCTTGGAAAGGAAGGATGATAGAATAAAAAGGATGAAATGAACAAAAAGGAGGAGAGACGTGTAAGTTAATTCCAGAAATGTAAAAGAACGAATGAAGGAAAAGAAACAAAGATAAAATGACTGAAGAATGAAGAGAACCGTAGAATGAAAAGAAAAAAGAAAAAGTAAGAAAAGAATGAAGAAGGAAGGTAAATAATGACTAAATAAAAGAAAGAGGGAAAGAAACAAAGACAAAATGATTGAAAATATTCCCTAGAGAGAAAAAAAAGAAAGAAAAATGAGAAAAAAAATGAAAAAAAACAGCTTTAATAAAAGAAATAAATAAACAAGAATAAAATGACTGAAAATATTCCCAGAGAGAAAAAAAAAGAAAGATGAAAAAAAAAGAAAAAAAAAAACCCTTGCCTTGCTTTCACCTTTCCAGCAAAATTAACTTAGAGGAAAAAAATGTATATAAAATTTTCACATTCTACATTTTTGCCCTTCACAAGTATTAAAGGAAAAACTCACCTATTCTCTCTCTCTCTCTCTCTCTCTCTCTCTCTGCATCGCCCCCTAAAGTGTACCCTTGTGTCCCTAAGCGCCCCCTCTCCCCCCTCATATCCCCTTCACTGCGGCACTGTTCCAAAGGTGCAGCGCGTGGCGAGCATCATCAGTGTGTGGGATGAGGGTGGCCAATGCAGTGTTGTGTACCTGTGAAATGTGTACCTGTGTGATATAGTGTACCTGTGTGATATAGTGTACCTGTGTGATGTTGTGTACCTGTGTGAAGTGTACCTGTGTGATATAGTGTACCTGTGTGATGTTGTGTACCTGTGTGATGTGTACCTGTGTAATTAAGTGTACCTATGTAATGTGTACCTGTGTGATGTGTACCTGTGTAATGGTGTGTACCTGTGTAATGCAGTGTACCTGTCTACCCACCCACCACACCAACCCACCCCCACTCACCCCCACCGACCCACACCCATCCCACCTCGGCAACCCACAACACGGTGTCTCTGTGAACACCACCTGACGCGCCAATAAAGGAGTATAATAGCCTATAGAACGTGGACGCCCTCTCTCTCTCTCTCTCTCTCTCTCTCTCTCTCTCTCTCACACGCTAGAAACTTATAAAACACATAGAAAACAGCTTACCACGCCAGAGAGAGAGAGAGAGAGAGAGAGAGAGAGAGAGAGAGAGAGAGAGAGAGCTTGTTCCCATAGTCAGTCAGCTAACCATCTATCTATCTCTCGATCACACACACACACACACACACACACACACACACACACACACACACACACACACACACACACACACATACACAAACACGTCCTCCTCCTCTTCCTCTTCCTTACACACGCGTGCCCAAGAGGCTTAACCCGTCGATCAATCTCTTATATTGCAAGCTCCTCTTATGTTTCCCTCTTCCTCTTCCCCTCTTTCCTTCCCCTCATTTTTTCCTCCCTCTTTCCTCTCTTTCCCCTCCCATCCTTCTCAACTTCGCCTCTTCATCTTAAAGTAACTAAGCAAATACGTGAGAGAGAGAGAGAGAGAGAGAGAGAGAGAGAGAGAGAGAGAGAGAGAGAGAGAGCGCATGCAATCGATATTTGAATGCATCTGACGGCTCGACTTGACAATATATGGAGATTTAATTAATGTTGAATGTTT
>NC_059281.1:9929901-9934901 GCF_017591435.1 Portunus trituberculatus
ATCGTCTAATCGTACACAAATCTCAAGGTGAAAATGCGTCCCAGTAATGAAGGGGTTAAACGCATTTCTCTGGCACACAAAACAGCTCAGGTAATACTAATGTGTGTACACCTGTGCGTACCTTAGATGGAGTTAGGACAGGTGTGTGTAAAAGAACAAGAACAAGAAAATACAAGCAAGAAGAACAAGATCAACAACAACTGACTAAGATTTAATTAAACTCATTCAACACGTCAAGAACTTACACGTGTATAAAAAGACAAACGAAACGACAAAAAGAAGAAAAATAGAAGGATAGAGAAAACCAAAACAACAGAAAAAAGGAAAGAAAAAGTGAGAAAGGGAGAAAAAGACGAACAAACTGAAACTAACTAAACTTTTTCTTATGTTCTTATAAACTGGAAGAGAACACAAAAACTAACAAAGGTGAAAGTTGCAAAGGTGAGAGATGACACAATACACATCTTACCTGTCGCTTCATCTATATTCCATCACACCTGAGAGGGATTCAATCAGAGGTGGACAGAAGCAGAAAGGTGATACATGAATGCTTTACAAACCTATCCATCACACTCCAGGGATGCTTACTGAAATGAATGAGGCTTCCAACACTATATTCCTTTGTATATGTGATGTGCATATGTGTGTGTGTCTGTCCATCCCCACTCTGTCTCTTTCTCTCTCCCTTCCCTCAGTGTTTCGTGAATATGATAAAAACACCGTGTCTATGTGGGAACTTTCAGAGGAAGAGGTACAAAATTTTCACATGCACTGAGGAAAAAAGGAAAAGAGAATGAAGAGAGATGGAGAGGGAGAGAGGATGAAGAGAGAATAAAGAGGAGATCTGGAGACAAAAACTGAGAGGACAGCGAGGAAGAGAAGGGAGAGAAAGTGAAGGGAAGATGAAGGACGCAGAGATGATAAGGAGAGAAGAAGGAAAAGATAAGAAAAAACGGAAGGAAAAGAGAAAATGTGAATAAAAGAGGAGGAAAGAAAGGAGTATAAAAATGTGCAAAGGAAATATGACAAAAACAAAACAACAAAGGAAATGAGAAAGATAAAGGAAAACAAGGAAATGGAGATAAATGAGAGAGAGAGAGAGAGAGAGAGAGAGAGAGAGAGAGAGAGAGAGAGAGAGAGAGAGAGAGAGAGAGAGAGAGAGAGAGAGAGAGAGAGAAAGAGAAGAGAAGAGAGAAGAGAAGAAGAAAGAAAAGAAAGAGAAGAGAAGGTAAAGAAACAGAAAGAGAAACACACACACACACACACACACACACACACACACACACACACACACACACACACACACACACACACACACACACACACACACACCTGCAAAGAAAACGAGGTGACGCAACTCTACACAAGGGAGTGAATAAGCGTGAATCACAAAGCAAGTCTCGGCGCGTCATTTCTCGAGTCCAGGTGCGCGGCGGGCGATCCGGTTACCTGCTTCCAGCGATCAATGGGCCGCGGACATGTAATCCCTGATCGCTTGATGGCAGGGCACCGTGAAAGAGTTAATCCTGTCACCGTGCTGCCGAGGAAGAGGAGGAGGAGGAGGAGGAGGAGGAGGAGGAGGAGGAGGAGGAGGAGGAGGAGGAGGAGGAGGTATATTTAACAGAATCAAATGTCAAAAAGGAGAAACTTGTAGTGAAAAGCATGAAAAAGATTTATACAGGAATAAAAAGGAATAAAAAGGAAGGTGGAGGAGGAGGAGGAGGAGGAGGAGGAGGAGGAGGAGGAGGAGGAGGAAGAACAAGAACAAGAACAAGAAAAAAGAACAAGAAAAGAACAGAAAAAAGAAGACCATGAAAAGAACTAGAAGAAGAAGAACAAGAACAACAAGAACAAGAACAAGAAGAAGAACAAGAAAAACAACAACAACAACAACAACAACAACAACAACAACAACAACAAGAGCATAAAAGCAAGCGACAAAGTAAAAATATCCTTTCTTGGTAAATAGAAAAGAAAATAAACAGAAATAAATAAATATAATAAAAATAATAAAAATGACAAAAATAACTCCCACAACAAGAACAATGAGAAGAAAGGCGACAGTTGAGACGAAATGACGAACAATGGTAATGATGAGAAAAAATGCACGGAAATGAGAATGACGAGGAGGAGGAGGAGGAGGAGGAGGAGGAGGAGGAGGAGGAGGAAGATGCGAACAATAAACACAGGTGACAATAATACCGATGTGGAGGAAGAAGGAGGAGGAGGAGGAGGAGAATAAGAATAAAAAGATGGTGATGATAAAGAAGAAAAAGAAGAAGGTGATGATGAAGAAAAAGAAAAAGAAAAAAAAAGAAGAAAAAAAATGAAAGGAAAAATAAGAAAAAAGAAAAGAAAAAGACGAAAAAAAGAAAAAGAAGAAAAAGGAAAAAGAAAAGGAAGAAGAAAAGTAGAAGACATGAAAAAAACAAAACACAAAAACAAAAAAATGAAAAAATACAGCCAGAACTGCACAAGACGATAAAGAAAACGCGTGAGTGAATTAAAGGCGGTAGTGACGATAATGAGGTGACGAAATGACGATATGATTAGGTGAAATGAGAGAACCACGTGTCAGCGGCTCACCTGTCAGCTGTGTGGCGTCAGTGTGACATAGCTGCTGCCCAACACACTTCTCTCCCCTTCACTGGCCTCTGGAACATAAGAAACACTCGTTACAAGAGATGCAACACAAGAAACACTCATTACAGGAGATACAACACTAGAAACACTCATCACAAGAGAGACAACACAAGAGACACTCATTACAATAGCCACAACACTAGATACACTCACTTAAAGAGATAATGCACTAAATAACTACAGCAACTCAACTCCTTCAGTACTGGGACGCATTTCTACCTTGATTTTTGTGGTATTAGATGATTTTATTGACATTATTAAGGGTCTATGAAGGTCACAAGATTAATGGCCAGAGTCTTCACTATTTTAATGCCCCACATCAGTTTCTGAAGCTGTTTAAGCCCTTCAATACTGGGACACATTTTTACCTTGTGTGTGTGTGTGTGTGTGTGTGTGTGTGTGTGTGTGTGTGTGTGTGTGTGTGTGTGTGTGGGCTACCGCAAAATTATGACCCCATTAAAACAACTTTACCACACACACACACACACACACACACACACACACACACACACACACACACACAGGTGGCACGGGACTAATTAACAAAGATAAACTCGCAACACTAAAGTGAGACAACAATTAGCCACGACGTTTCACAAGACTAACATTTGATCTTTCCCTTGCTCTTCCTCCTCCTCCTCCTCCTCCTCCTCCTCTTCCTCCTCCTTCTCTTCTTCTTCTTCTTCCTCCTCCTCCTCCTTTTTCAATATTACATGGATTCGCCTTTATTCCTGCAAGCTTCGGTTGGAGGGAAGGATGGGTGGGGAGGAGCCTTCTGCTTTGTTGTCCTGTCTCTATCACTGGTAGTTAGGAAATAGTCTTAACAAACAGCCAAGTAAGGACCTCAAGATCTGTTGCTGTTTGTCTTTCTTTGTATTCCTTTGTATTCCTCCTCTTCCTCCTCCTCCTCCTCCTCCTCCTCTTCTTCTTTCTCTTACTAATCCTAACGTATTAAGCTAATTGAAATACGCTGTCTTATTTCTACAGGAGGAGGAGGAGGAGGAGGAGGAGGAGGAGGAGGAGGAGGAGGAGGAGGAGGAGGAGGAGGAGGAGGAGGAGGAGGAGGTACTCAGCGTCACTATTCACAATTACCTCCACGACTATCAATACCAATACTACTTTCTCTCTCTCTCTCTCTCTCTCTCTCTCTCTCTCTCTCTCTCTCTCTCTAACTTCTCCTCACGCCAAAAAATTCCTTCTGATAATTCGCAAATTCTTCCTATAACTCAAAGAATTGATTACCACCACCACCACCACCACCACCACCACCACCACCACCACCACCACCTCCTCCTCCTCCTCCTCCTCCTCCTCCTCCATAACTTTACCTTCCCCTTCCCTCAATTTACCATCCTAACTTTCTTCTCTCTGCAATCCTCTTCCTCTGCTGGTTTTTCTTCTTTTTTGTGGCTTCCAACTCTTCTTCCCTTCCTTCTTCCTTTCTTTTCTCTTATTCTCCTTCTTTCCTTCCTTTTTTCCTGCTTCCAAGTCCTTCCTTTCTTCCTTCCTTTTCTATTTTCCTTTTTATCCATTTTTCTGATTTTCAAGTCCTTTCTTCCCTTCTTCTTTCTTTCTTTTCTCTTATTCTCCTTCTTTCCTTTCATTTTTCTTGCTTCCAATTCCTTCCTTACTTCCTTCTTTCGTTCTTTCCTCTTATTCTTTTTATTCTTTTTTTCCTGGTTTTTAACTCCTTTCTTCCTTCCTTCTTTCTTTTCTCTTATTCTCCTTCTTACTTTCTTTTTTTTTCTCGCTTTCATCTCCTTCCTTCTTTTCTCCTATTCTCCTTTTTATCCTTTTATTTTTGCTTCCAACTCCTTCCGTCCTTCCTTCTTTTCTCCTTTTCTTTTTCTATCCTTTTTTTCTGACGTCTTTCCTTCCTTCCTTCTCTATTTTCTCCAATTCTCCTTCTATCCTTCTTCTTTTCTGACCTTCACCTCCTTCCTTCCTTCCTTCCTTTCTTCCTATTCTCCAATTCTCCTTCTATTCTTCTAATTTTCTCGTTTTTTCGTCTCCTTGTCTCTTCTCTCCTTTCATCTCTCCTTACTTCTTATTCTACTTTATCCTCCTCCTCCCTCTCTCTCCTTCAATTTTCTTTGTTTCTTTCTACTTTTCCTTCATCCACTCGACAAAAAGAAAACGAAACTGAGAGAAAGAAAATAAAGAATAAATAAAAGAGAGAATTTTGAAGAATGACATAAAAACAAGATAAATGAAAGAGAGAGAGAGAGAGAGAGAGAGAGAGAGAGAGAGAGAGAGAGAGAGAGAGAGATAAACAAAGCCAATAAGTGTCACCTGACCTCTAATAACGGGAAAGGTCAGGCTGGGTCATCCTTCCCCCTCACCCCCCAACATCCCTT
>NC_059281.1:9949901-9952401 GCF_017591435.1 Portunus trituberculatus
TGAGAAGCCGGCTAACTATTGCTGTGGGGCTTGTAAGAGTGTTTCTACAGTTTTAGTGACAGATTAACAAGATTTTTGCAGTATCAACAGAAAAAAACACTCTTGAGAACCCAGCTGACCATCACTGTGGAGTTTTTAAGAGTGTTTTTACGGTTCTAGTGACAGATTAACAAGATTTCTGCAGTATCAACAAAAGATACACGTTAAGAACCCACCTAACTAGCACAGTGAGGTTTTCAAGAGTGTTTTTATGGTTCTAATGACAGATTAATAAGGTTTCTGCAGTGTTAACGGATATACATCTTTGAGAACCGGGCTGACCATCTCTGTGGCCTTTAAACATCCATGGCTGTGGTGAGAGAGCAAAGCATCTAAAAATAATACTCTGAAACACTTGTAGCCAGCTCTTTACTACATTCAGAAGCCTCTACTTCAGATGACATGGGTTTCTAAAGGTGTTTTTAGGGATGTTTTGGAAAGAATGAATGTGTTTATGAATGTTTTGGGGTGTTTTAGGGATGTTTTGGAAAGAATGAATGTGTTTTAGGATAGTTTATGAGTGTTTTGGGGTGTTTTTAGGGATGGTTTGCGAAGAATATACGTGTCAGGGTAGTTTTTGAGTCTTTTGGGGTGTTTTAGGGATGTTTTGCGAAGAATGTACGTGTTAGGGTAGTTTTTGAGTATTTTGGTTTGTTTTTAGGTGTGTTTTGGGGTTAGGATGTGAGGTGTGGTGAGAGAGCAGAGAGTTTCCAAACAGTGGCCTAGTCACGGCGCCGCCTCAAATAATCCCGAGGTGGAATCAATACCACTTGTGTCTCAGGAAGGTTTCCAAGACAAAGAGGAGCAAATTGTGTGTGGAGTCAGCTAAGTACGTAATTCTTGGTAACCTCTCTCTCTCTCTCTCTCTCTCTGAAAAAGGAGGACAATGAGTAAAAAGACAAGCAGGTCACTGTATCTGTTATTGATGCACACACACACACACACACACACACACACACACACACACACACACACACACACACACACACACACACACAAAGGCTCAAAAGGGTTATCCTTCTTCCTGCTCTCCCTCCCATCTCTCTCTCTCTCTCTCTCTCTCTCTCTCTCTCCTCAGTATGGATTAGGGAGAGGCTGACCTATTTCTGCTGGCACTGTTTCAAAAGCCTCTCTCTCTCTCTCTCTCTCTCTCTCTCTCTCTCTCTCTCTCTCCTCGCTCCAATTTACCTTATTCACAATATATTTTGGGATTCTTAAGCTCTTCTTTGTTCTCTCTCTCTCTCTCTCTCTCTCTTGTTACATACTGCTCATTATCTTCTTTCTTTTCTCGTTATTTTTCTTTTATCGCTGTTTCTCTTTCCTTTTTTGCCTTTTTTTTTAGTCTTGTTATCTCTTTCTCGTCTTTCCTTACTTTTCCCTCTTTTCTTTCCTCCTTATCCAATTTTACACCTGTTTTCCTTTTTCCTTCTTCTTTTCCATCTTGTTCTTTGTATTATCTCGTTTCTGACATTCTTCTTCTTCTTCCTCTCTTCCTTGATTTATTGGTTTATCTTTCTTCCCTTTTTATCATTTATTTTGTCTTATTCTTATTTCATTTTCTATTTCTATTTTTTTCCTTTTTTCTAATCTATTATTGCTTATTTCCTCTTCTATCCTCTCTATTTGATTTGTTGTTCTATCTTTCTTCCCTTTTATCATATTTTATTGTCTTATTCCTGCTTTTTGTTATTTTTTCTTATTTTTCTCTTTTCATTCTTTCATCATCTATTATTGCCTATTTCCCCTTTTATTCTCTCTATCTCCTTCATCTTCCCTTTACTAAACTGGCCTCTCTCTCTTTCATCTGTTTCTTTCTCTAATCTTGTCCCTCCTTTCACCTATTTTTATTTCCCTCTTCCTTTTCCCCTCCCTTCGTTCCTGTTGTCCCCTCGTCACCCCTTTCTACTCCAGTTCCCCCTTTATTTCTTTTCCCCTCACTTCCCTCACCTTATCTTCCTCTTCCTTCTTATTTCCGCCCGCTGTCAACTATTTCTTACTGTGCCAGTCCATTTCATAGAGATAACAAGCTTTATATGTCACGTGGGAGGGTGCGCTCTCTCTCTCTCTCTCTCTCTCTCTCTCTCTCTCTCTCTCTCTCTCTCTGGTGGTTTCTCTTATCCATGAGTTAACTTTTATTGGGGTTAAAAATCACAAGAAAAGGTCTCTCTCTCTCTCTCTCTCTCTCTCTCTCTCTCTCTCTCTCTCTGCTTTTCATATTACAAGATTGACCACTATCGTTCTCAGAAATCTTAAGCTGCGATTCTCTCTCTCTCTCTCTCTCTCTCTCTCTCTCTCTCTCTCTCTCTCTCTCTCTCTCTCTCTCCCATCACCAGGAAAAACTGCAACCCGCCAATTAAACTTTCGCGCAGTATTTTCTCGGGGCAAAGATAATGACTGCAGAAGGTTCCTCCCGGGTAGCTAATGGCCAGCCTTAGTCTTCTCCTGAGCAGCTAATAACCCT
>NC_059281.1:9957401-9964901 GCF_017591435.1 Portunus trituberculatus
GCAAAAAATGTGTCTTGTAATTTTTTTTTTATTATTTAAAGTTTATGTATCTTCTCTCTCTCTCTCTCTCTCTCTCTCTCTCTCTCTCTCTCTCTCTCTCTCTCTCTCTCTTGTAATCTTTTTTTATTTTTCTTATTCATAGCTTATATATTCTCTCTCTCTCTCTCTCTCTCTCTCTCTCTCTCTCTCTCTCTCTCTCTCTCTCTCTCTCTGATCACACCGTTTCTTTCAATAATCACCAGCATCACCATCACCACCACCACCACCACCACCACCACCGCCACCACCACCACCATCACCACTACTATCACCACCATTACCGCCTTCTCTTATCAGTCGCGTGTCAAAGTCTTTTATCCTCCTCCTCTTCCTCCTTTTTTCTCTCGTCTCCTCCTCCTCCTCCTCCCTCTCTCTCTCTCTCTCTCTCTCTCTCTCTCTCTCTCTCTCTCTCTCTCTCTCTCTCTCTCTCTCTCACCGCAAATGAGAGAATCGAGTCACCACAAAAAGGAGGAAAAATACAGGTGTTGGAGGAGGAGGAGGAGGAGGAGGAGGAGGAGGAGGAGGAGGAGGAGGAGGAGGAGGAGGAGGAGGAGAAGAGAGTTGCGTGGGAGTTGGACAAGTAATAATGAGAAATGAGAGAAAGAAAGTCAGTTATGTAGAGAAAGCGTGGGGAGAGAGAGAGAGAGAGAGAGAGAGAGAGAGAGAGAGAGAGAGAGAGAGAGAGAGAGAGAGAGAGAGAGAGAGAGAGAGAGAGAGAGAGAGAGAGAGAGAGAGAGAGAGAGAGAGAGAGAGAGAGAGAGTGTTATGATAATCCACTTAGTAACAGTACAACTAACCTCAACATTTCACCTTACCCTACCCTCTCTCTACGGTCCACCCTGCCCCCCACCCTTCCACCCCTCCTTCAGGTGCAATAGGTCACGCAGGAGGGCAGTGGAAGTGTGGAATGCAAGGTGGATGGCTAAGTGGGTGGGGCTGCGAGGGTTTACAGAGGAATGCGTGTGTGTGTGTGTGTGTGAGAGAGAAGCCATTGCATATCTCTCTCTCTCTCTCTCTTCAAACATTCCTGACCACTTCCACTACTCCACCAGCGTGACATCTGCCCTTCAGCGTGACCCATTCTGTTGACACGTCCCCAGCGCATACAGATCACTGGGGGAGTTATCGCTGTGTCACTTCCCGCCCTTGTCAGGAGGTATACGTGACTGTCAGAGCGGGAGGACACAGGTAAGGGGGCGCTACGACAGGCAGGCAAGCAGGTGTGCCACAGGTAAGATAACGGGCTCATTAGTTCACCTGAAACGTCCATTTTTGTTCCGATATATTTAAAAATACCCCAAAAATATATGGTTCAGCTTAGATTTTCATCCACAAATCCTAAACTACTAAGTGGAATTTAAAACTGCAATCATCCACTTCTAGCTCAATCCTTCCTCTATCCACCCACACCATCCACTTTTCAATCCATCCACAAGTTCTTCCACTATTTCCACTTTTTCAGAGCCTGGTCACACTACCCAAGACGAGGTAAGAGATGACCTATAGAGTTACTTCCTTAGCCAGGTCAGCCGCTATATAAACAGGATGGTCGGCACACACACACACACACACACACACACACACACACACACACACACACACACACACACACACACACACACACACACACACACACACACACACACACACACACACACACACACACACACACACACACATACAGGTTAACAGTTGTCTTTAACACACATTTCATACCCTTTCTCCATTTGTAAAGCTCTTAACAAGCATAGACTCCTTACTTCCTATTGCTGAGTGTATCACAAAGCACACAATCTACTCTATCTACTCACAAAGTTCATAGGAGATACACATTCCTTGGTGTCTAATCCCAAAGGTGAAGGAAAGTATATATTCCACTCCCCTTAATCCTATAACCCGCAAGACTTACCTCAACACACCCCAGTCCCCGCTGCCCAGGCTAGAAAGTCGACTCACACTCAGACAGCCAGATAAACAGACAAAACAGACAGCCACACACACGCCGCACTCAGCCTTACTACTCTAATGGCTATTTCGGAAGGTGAAGGTTTATGCAGCAACATTGTGACGCCACGCCAGCCTTGGGCCATCCCGCGCCAGACGTGCGTGCTGAACTGAGCGACTTTAATCTTCAGAGTGGAAGCGAGGCAGCGTCCAGTGCCTCCCTTTGCCAATCCCCCCACCGCCGACCCGGCACTGGCTGAGGGTCTGTGCTCGTATTCTCAAACACTTCTACGCTTCACCTATACTACTTCAAAAGGCTTTATTTAAATTGACACGAGTATTTTAAGGTGTTTTTAAGGTTATAGGGGTAGAATGACAAGATTTCTGCTTTATTAAATGGAAAAACACTCTTGAAAACCCCGCTTATTATCTCTGTGGCTTTGGAAAGTAGTCGTGGTGAGAGAGTAAAGCGTTCTTAAGCATGTTTTTAAGATTTTAGAGGTAGAATGACAAGATTTTTACACTATTAACTGGAGAAACACTCTTGAAAACCCCGCTAATCATCTCTGTGACTTTGGAAATTAGTAGTGGTGAGAGAACAGCATCTCCCTACCCTCTCTAGGCACCCTTCCCCCAGCTGTGACTGCCCTGCCCATTACACCAGTGGTAGCCTGTTCGAGTCCTTGCTGGGGTCCACGTCACGGCACCACCACCACCACCCACCACCACCACTACCACCGTGTCAGGCAGCGGGGGGCGGCATGCTGGCTGGGGTGTCTACAGATGGGGCAGCGCTGGATGGCCAAGAAACACAAGGAGCTACACGGAGGGAACCAGGCCCTGCAAAATACATGGACCTGTGTGTGTGTGTGTGTGTGTGTGTGTGTGTGTGTGTGTGTGTGTGTGTGTGTGTGTGTGTGTGTGTGTGTGTGTGAGCCTCCGAGTCTCGACAAGCCTTCAGCCTCTACTGTTTTTTTATGATCTGGTGTAATGCATTGTAATGTTCTTATGTGTGGCTTCAGGCTTAGAGGCCAGCCAGTGCGGGGAAGGGGACTGAGAGGCTAGGGGCATGACTGAGGCTTGGCTGGGAAGGGAGGCGGCTGGTAAGGGCGGGAGTGCGCGGGAGTAAGTGGGAGAGTGGCTAAAGGGGGGTCTTACAGTGGGTGATGAATAGTTGGCACCTGTGTTAGTGAAGGAAGTGGTCCTCAGCGGGGCTCAGGGCGGTGTTGTAGGTGTATTGAGGGTGAGCTGAGCGTCATCACAAAGCACCGTTAGCTAATCTGATCAATTAAGCGCCACGGCACACACAGCAACGCGACGGCACTGTCTCATCACCAGCGCCACTAATAGCGATGTGTGATTGGGAGGAGGGAACGAGAACTATCAAAGCATGGGAGATCCTTCTATATAGACCAACGAAGAAGAAGAAGAACAACAAGAAGAACAAGAAGAACAAGAACAAGAACAAGAAGAAGAACAGCAACAAAAAGAGAAAAAAAAGAAAAAAACAACACCAACAAAAAAGAACAAGAACAACAAGAATAAGAACAAAAAGAACAAGAACAAAATCAAGAAAGAACCAATCAAGTGCCACTCTCAAAAATAAAGTAAAAAAAAATAAATAAAAATGAGAATAAGTGTCTTGAAAGCTAAACAAATCAATGAGATGTTAACTAAACCCGCGTGGTGACGTAAACACTCAAGTGGCTGTATACGTATATAAACAACCTCTCAAAATGAAGACACCCACCACTGCAAGGCCAGAGATGCAGCAGACACGCAGAGCAGCACCGGGAGAGCCTGAACCCTTATTTTGATACGCTTTCCTCTTTGCTCTCTCACCACCACTATTTTCCAAGGCCACAGAGATGATTAGCGAGATTTCAAGAGTTTTTCCCCAGTTAATAATATAGGAATCTTGTCACTCTGCCTCTAGAACCATAAAAACACATTAAAAAACTCGTGTCAATTTAAATAAAACCTTTGAATTAGTGGAAGAGAAGCAAAGAAAAGTCTGAGAATACGAGCCGTGACACCGGGGTAAGGCTGGGGTTGTGGCGCCTCCTTCACGTTGTCACGCACGCAGGGAACTCAAGGTGATACGCAGGGAAGGCTTCAGATCATTACCGTGTTCCAATCGTCTTAGGAAGCTCCACGAAGACACGAAAACGAGGTCACTGCAGCACACACACACACACACACACAACTGGAACTCCCTACTACTTCTGTATTTCCAGCTTCCTATAATTTGATTTCATTTAAGAGGGAGGTTTTAAGACATTTATTCCATTTTTTTTTTTTTGGCTAACTCTGACCTACAAGGGGACTGGCAACTAAGTGGCCCTTTTTTTTTTTTTTCGTTTTACGTTGCTTTTGGCTAGTTTTCCCTTCTTACATTAACACACACACACACACACACACACACACACAAGTAAATTTCGCAACTCTCAAATTCTATTTACCTGTTCCCAGCGACAAGGAAGATTACACGATAGGAGAGTCAAGACACCTCCAGAATTAAATTGCCAGACCTGACACCGCGCAACCTTTTCCATTCAGCTTTCAGAGAACCAGCAATTAAAGACACTTGTATTACGAATATATGCTGATGGTTTTTCTGACTACTCCTTGAACACTATCTCTCTCTCTCTCTCTCTCTCTCTCTCTCTCTCTCTCTCTCTAACACTGAGTAACACGGAAATCAATGCATTTAATCTAATCTTCCGTATTGTGTAAGGAAATCCAAACATGGCGTCACTAATATTATCAATGCAATGTTATCAATTTCAAAACAGGAAGGTGTTGCAGAAATATATGGAAGGGAATCCAAATATGTGTAAAGGAATTCAAATATATGCAAGGAATCCAAACATGCAGTCACTAATATTATGAATGCAGTGTTATCAATTTCAAAACAGGAAAAATATATGTGAGGGAATCCAAATATGTGTAAGGGAATTAGAATATGAGCAAGAAAATCCATATATGAGTAAAAAACAATCGAAATATGTGTAAGGGAATCCAAATATATACAAGAAAATCCAAATACGTTTAAGAAAATACAAATGTGCAAGGAAATCCAAACCTATGTAAAGAAATACAAATATCTGTAATAAAATCCACTTATGTGAAAGGGAATCCAAACATGTCACTAATATCATCGATGGAATGTTCTCTATCTCGAACCAGGAAGGCGTTGCAGAAATATGAGCACTGATGATCCCTTTTCCTTTTTTTTTTTTCCTGTACACTGTCTGCCCTTCATAAATCGTGGCTTAGTGATCTCTGCCACCACCATCACCACCTCCGCACTCAACCAGGAATCCAACGAGCAACAAATTGACACGGTGAATGATTGTAATTGTGGTGAAGCAAGGCGGTAAAAACTAACTGGCTTTAGTATGGGAATTAATGCGCTGGTTAATTGATTTAGTGACGCGGATGCAATAACTGTGTGGCGTTTACTCCCCAATGTATCTTACCACACACACACACACACACACACACACACACACACACACACACACACACAGATTTCACGCACCAAGTTAACTCACCAAGGGGGCTTTTCAGTTTAATGTTGGTGATATGAGAAGAGTAAGCTGAAATCTGAAGAGGTAATAGTAACAGTAGTAGCAATAGTAGTAGTAGTAGTAGTAGTTCTTCTTCTTCTTCTTCTTCTTCTTCTTCTTCTTCTTCTTCTTCTCCTCCTCCTGCTGCTGCTGCTGATTCTGATCCTGATACTGCTTCTTCTCTTTCTCCTCCTCCTCCTCCTCTTCTTGTTCTTGCTCTTCTTGTTCTCCTCCTCCTCCTCCTCTTCTTGTTCTTGTTCTTGCTCTTCTTCTTCTTGTTCTCCTCCTCCTCCTCCTCCTCCTCCTCCTCCTCCTCCTCCTCCTACACCACCACCACCTCCTCCACCTTCCTAACACACGAAAAACTAGTACATAATTTCAGAAGCAATAGCTAAAGACGCGTCAAAACCAGATTCCCCCGCAGTGAGAGCTGGAGGAAGGCAAGTTGGTGGTGAAACACGCGTGAATAATGATTGAAATGGCGAGTTTTAATCCAGTTGAGTGTTACAGTGGGAAGTTAACCCCAACCTGTAGCGGGAGGGGGAAGGTGAGTCACGGTTTACAGGCACACAAAAAAAAAAAAATAAAAAATAAAAAAAAAAAAAAAAAAAAAAAAATGACGTATGCATGATTTTTAAAAGGTTTCTTTCTGCTTTGCGTTGATCGCTTGTCTGATCTTATCTTATCCGTCATTTTATTTGGTATTATTTATTTTATTTTTCTTGTTCGTGTATCGTTTGTTTGTCAATTTCTATTTGGAGAAAGAAAGAAAGAAAGAAGGAATGAATGAATGAATGAAAGAAAGAAAGGAAAGAAGGAATAGAAAATAAAATAAAAGAAGAGAGAGAGAGAGAGAGAGAGAGAGAGAGAGAGAGAGAGAGAGAGAGAGAGAGAGAGAAACACGACACTGACACTGACTTTACAATACCTGCGTGTGTGTACATATCATAATAGCCAAGAGTTAATTAATTCACTCCCCCTATATGAAGGTTCGCGTGACCGTCAGTGGGCACGTGTAATTACCAACACCCCCCACCTGGCTACACCTGTTCATTACCAAGGTGAGGCGCGCTGCTCTCACCGTGCTGGATTTAATTAAGTTTCTAAAGTCACGCGTACAGGTTTGTGTCCCATACCCACCCAAACTCACCTGCATGGACCGTTAACACCTCATACTGCCGTCACACACACACACACACACACACACACACACATCTCTCTCTCTCTCTCTCTCTCTCTCTCTCTCTCTCTCTCTCTCTCTCTCTCTACAGGAGTAACACAAGAATGTCTAACTTTCTGTTCACACACACTCTCTCTCTCTCTCTCTCTCTCTCTCTCTCTCTCTCTCTCTCTCTCTCTCTCTCTCTCTCTCTCTCTCTCTCTCTGTTGTCTCTCTCTTTCTATCTCCCTCTGGTTTTCATTCTCATGGGACGAATGTTCTTTTAGCAGTCTCTCTCTCTCTCTCTCTCTCTCTCTCTCTCTTATTCATCAAATACATGAATATATGATTAAGTAATTGAGTGCAGAGATAAATATATATAAATGACCAACTGACTGACTGACTGACTGACTGATAATGAATAAATAAATAAAACCAGCAAATATTTAAACCAAAAGTCAAGCAGATGAACAAACACACATAAACGAGCAAACAAGGCGTTCATTCATTCATTAGAGCACTTCACATTCACCAGACACGAATGAGCAGTGAATCACAACAACACACAGCCGGGACTCCCTCACCAGCCACACACAGCATCAAGTTAACCTCTTCAAGTACCAAGACGCGTTTCCATATTCATTCTGCTTACTGTTTTGGTAATTTTAAGCAGATTCACAAACTTATGTGCGGGGATTAGAATAGTGAAGACTCCACTCCGGCCACTAATCTTCTGACCTCCATAGACCTTTGCTTGTTCAAATAAAATGGTCTAATCATAACCAA
>NC_059281.1:9969901-9972401 GCF_017591435.1 Portunus trituberculatus
CACACGATCCTAAGGAGAGATTGGAATATTGGCCTGGCGAGAAGCATACGGGTGTGGGAACCGAGAGAGAGAGAGAGAGAGAGAGAGAGAGAGAGAGAGAGAGAGAGAGAGAGAGAGATGGCGAACGTCTGGAAAGGATATGAATGATTGAGTGGTGAGAGGAAGGAAATTAAATCAAGATGCTTGTCTCTCTCTCTCTCTCTCTCTCTCTCTCTCTCTCTCTCTCTCTCTCTCTCTCTCTCTCAATCTGAATAAGACAAACTGAAAGGAAAAATGGACGTGGTGCTTTTTGAAAATGACAGTGGTGAGAGAAGGAAGCGTTTCTGAATGAGGTGAGGTGAGGTGAAGTGAAGTGAGGTGAGGTGAGGTGAGGTAAGGTAAGGTGACGTAAGGTAAGGTAAGATAAGGTAAGGTAAAGTGAGATGAGATGAGTTGACATGAAGTGAGATGAATTATGATACAAACACAACAGGTTCCAGTTCGGCAGCTTATTTCTTCCCACACGGCATACAATTAATCAAGAAGTGAAGGTCTACAAACACCTTTCTACCACACCTTCGCTGCCTTGCCACCTTCCTACTGCGTGAGAACCGACTGACCTTTCCTGACGAGCCCCTGACACACCTGGATTACAAAACAGATGTCTCTGGGAATTAACTTCTATATAAAAGTCTTGCCTAACATATATAAAGTTGGTCCCCTTTAGAAGTCATGCTTTGTCTCTATATGAAGTTTGCATAGAGATAAGACTAATAATGTACCACTAGAAATAAAAAGCAGGTATTTCTATCAATTAACTTCAAAATTTAGCCTTGTCAAGCATATATTACAATGTTGACTCCCCTTTTAATAAGTTCTATTTTGTCCTATACATGAAGTTTGCATCCAATATAGTGCTGGTATAACTTCAAAGCAGGTGTCTCTATCAATTAACTTCATATATAAAGGATTGTCAAGGAAATACAAAGTTAATCCTGCTTTAAGAATTCTGCTTTCCTCTCTCTATGAAATCTGCATCCAGGTAACAAGGCCAATATAGTGCTGGTATGATTTAAAAAGCAGGTGTTTCTATCAATTAACTTCATACATAGTCTTATCAAGCAGATACAAAGTCAATCATCCTTTAAGAATTCTGCTTTTGCCCTCTACATAAAGTCTGCATGGAGGTAACAAGGCCAATTTAGTGCTGGTATAACTAAGAAAAGCAAGTGTTTCTATCAATATAAAGGATTGTCAAGGAAATACAGTTATAATCCTCCTTTAAGAGTTCTGCTTTGCTCTCTACATGAAGTCTGCATGGGGTAACACGGCCAATATCGTGTCAGCCTCCCAGCAAGTGAATGGCTGCGTGGGATTACCGTGCATTGTTACCCTTCCTCTATATTGAAAGGCTGCCAGTTCCCAAAGTGAATACATACACAAGTGAACAGATTACACCTTCAGTTCCTATTGTGTATTCAGATTTCACACTGCTGCCTTTGTGCGAGTCACTAAAACTTGTGGTCTGGTTCTGTTCGGCAAAGGGATGAGGATAAAGGCATCAGTGAAGACTCGCACTAACCATGGCTCGTATTCTCAAACACTGCGTTTCTATACTATTACAAAAGGCTTTATCTCAATTTACACGAGTTTTTTTAAGGTGTTTTTACGGTTCCTGAGGAAGATTGATAAGATTTCTAGGTTAATAACTGGAGAAACGCCCTTGAACGACTATTTCAAAAGGCTTTTATCTAAATCTACACGAGTTTTTAAGGTGTTTTTACAGTCCCAGAGGCAGAGTGATAAGATTTTTACAATATTAACTGGAGAAACGCTCTTGAAAACCCCCACTATTAGGGTTTTCAAGCATTTCTGAATATGACGCCTCAAATAATTCCACTAATATTTTCACCAATCCACGCACCAATGAGACACAAAGCAGATTACACCACCACCACCACCACCACCACCATCTTTAAACCCGCCACACCACCCAAACCAGCCAAGCAACACACGGTTCTCAACACAGCACAAGTTAAGAGTAATTTCCCAATCAGCTTGGCACTCGGGACGGTAAGTAAAACAGCTGATTTAATACACGAGGGGCGACACACGAGGCTGGAGTGAGAGAAGACGAGCCCCGCCTCTCAGGACAAGGTTATTTGACTTCACATGAACAGCTGTTATGCCATTCGTGCTTGTTATAATTTAGGACGCTTCTTCTTCTTCTTCTCCTCTTCTTATTCTTGTTCTTCTTGTTGTTTTCTTGTTCTTCTTTCTTTTCTCCTTTTCTTCTCCTCCTCCTCCTTTTTCTTCTTTTTTCTTCCTCCTCCTCCACTTTTCTCCTCCTCCTCTTCTTCTCCTTCTCCTTTTTCTTCTTCCTTCTCCTCCTCTTTTCTTCTTTTTCTCCTTCCTCCTCATCTTCTTCTCCTCCTTTTTCTCCTTTTTTCTTCTTCCTCCCCCTCCTCTTCCTCTTCTTCTTCTTCCTCCCAGCGTCAGGTTATGGTGCGTGATCCTTGTT
>NC_059281.1:9977401-9979901 GCF_017591435.1 Portunus trituberculatus
CAACACAAAAGGAAAAGAAATGCAAAATAAATCCCAAAGACTCAAATTTCTGACCTCGCTCTCAAGGCCGCTTCTCCTCCACATATTCTTGAGTGGCAGCCCCTCCCCCTTGAGAGCCCCACGGGGAGGAGGAGGAGGAGAAGGAGGAGGATGCATAACGGAGGCAGGTGGCACGAGACGGAAGACCATGATTAGACACGATGCCTCCTCCTCCTCCTCCTCCTCCTCCTCCTCCTCCTCCTCCTCCTGCTTTCGTTACCTCACCTTCCCTCTTCTTTAACCATTTCACTTGTATCTTCCTTCATATCTTCTTCTTCTTCCTTCGTTATCACCCTCTTTACTCCTTCATTCTCTCTCTCTCTCTCTCTCTCTCTCTCTCTCTTACGTCTCCTTAGTCTTCATTATCTCATCTTTCTCTCATTACCTCTTTGCTTTCTTTTCATTCTTCCTACTTCTCCCCTTTATTGTGCTCTCTCTCTCTCTCTCTCTCTCTCTCTCTCTCTCTCTCTCTCTCTCTCTCTCTCTCTCTCTCTCACTTCCTTAATTCCTCTCTCACTGTATCCTGGTTTTATCCAATTACTCTTCGTCTCTCTCTCTCTCTCTCTCTCTCTCTCTCTCTCTCTCTCTCTCTCTCTCTCTCTCTCACCCAACCTTGTATTTTTTTTGTCTTTCTTTTAAATTCCTCCATTTAAACCTATTATCATTTCTTCTTACTGTCTTCTTCTTCTTCTTCTTCTTCTTCTTCTTCATCACCTTGACTCACCTCTCTCCTTTCATTATTAAATTCTTTCATTCATTCATTCGTCAATCATTCAATAATTCGTCTTCCTCCTCCTCCTCCTCCTCCTCCTCCTCCTCCTTCTCTTCTTCCTCCCCTCCAACAAGGATGTGTTAATGGTAGAGGGACAGGGAGGTTACATCAGAGAGAGAGAGAGAGAGAGAGAGAGAGAGAGAGAGAGAGAGAGAGAGAGAGAGAGAGAGAGAGAGAGAGAGAGAGATTACACCATATCCCTCAAACGAGATCTGAAAAACGGTCATAAACACACCTCTCTCTCTCTCTCTCTCTCTCTCTCTCTCTCTCTCTCTCTCCATCCTTTCCTTTCATTTTCATATTTTTCTACTTCCTCCTCCTCCTTCTTCTTCTTCTTCTTCTTCCTTTTCCTACAAATCTTTCACCATTCCTTCTCTCTCTTTCTCTTCTCCTTTCCTTCACATCTTTTCTCCTCCTCCTCCTCCTATTCCCTCTCCCATTCCTCCATCCTCTTCAATTTATCCTTCTCTCTATCCTCTTCTTCATTCCTTCTCTCTCCATCTTCCTCTTCCTCTCCTTTCCTCCACCTCTTATCCTCCTCCTCCTCCTCCTCCTCCTCCTCCTATTCCCTCCCCCATTCCTCACTTTCCTCCTATCTATTCAAGTATCCTTCTCCCTATCAAGTCTCCTATTCTAACAATTTCTCCCACTCTATACTCTCTCTCTCTCTCTCTCTCTCTCTCTCTCTCTCTCTCTCTCTCTCTCTCTCTCTCTCTCTCTCTCTCTCTCCCCTCGCGCACCAACTGACACCTGGTGCATCATAACAAGTGACATACACGTTGCGCCACAAGTTGTTCCTCCTCCTCCTCCTCCTCCTCCTGTATTCTCCTTCCTCCTTTCTCCTTCCTCATCACTGCAGCAGCTGGGCCCGAAAAGGAGGAGGAGGAGGAAGGAGGAAGGAGGAAGGAGGAGGAGGAAGAGGAGGAGGAGGAGGAGGAGGAGGAGGAGGAGGAGGAGGAGGAGGAGGAGGAGGAGGAGGAGGAGGAGGAGGTGTGGGCGAAGGGCATGTCCTCCTCCCTTTCATCCTTTACTTTGCTGTCACTTAGAAGGTCGAAGGACACTTGTGACATTAGTGGACTGACTGGTTGACTGACTGACTGACTGACTGACTGAATGAATGAATGAATGAATAACTGACTGGTTGACTGATTGACTGACTGACTGGCTAACTGACTGACTGACTGACTGACAACGAATGAATGAATGAATGAATGAATAACTAACTGAACTGACTGACTGACTGACTGACTGACAAACTGACTGACGGCTTGACTCACTGATTGCCTTAAAGTACCCGAGGTCAGGCGGCGCCACTTCCCTGCAGGTCACATTCCTCTTGATAATTCGTGACTGGCGGGAAGCAGCGAAGTGGGACGCGTCTAGTTTGCAAGTCAAGGAAGCGTCACGTGAGCCAGTCTGCCGATATCACTTAAGGTACTTCGGCATCGGGGTCATATGGCGCCGCTTCTCGCTTCTCTTCAGTTTGTCTTGTCTATTCTGGAGTCCATTTAGGTCATGACTTTGAGCTGTGAGTGGTTTGTTGCTAAAGAACCATGTCAAATACTACTACTACTACTATTACTACTACTACTACTACTACTAATAATAATAATAATAATAATAATAATTTGTTTTTTCTTCCTTTATATTTTCTTCTTTATCTCCTTGTTCTCCTCGTTCTTCTTCTTC
>NC_059281.1:9989901-9994901 GCF_017591435.1 Portunus trituberculatus
TCTCTCTCTCTCTCTCTCTCTCTCTCTCTCACACACACACACTTAATTTGAATGTAAGCCTCCTCGCCCTATGTATATTTTCAGTATGTATGTATGTATGTACAACTCAAATAAACCGTATATTATTATTATTATTATTATTATTATTATTATTACACACACACACACACAGAGAGAGAGAGAGAGAGAGAGAGAGAGAGAGAGAGAGAGAGAGAGAGAGAGAGAGAGAGAGAGAGAGGGCACCGTGCCAAACTGTGTCACTTCTGAGGAGACCAATATAACCGCCGCAGCTTACTTAATCACACCACTCTATTTTACTGCAGTCATAACATTCTCTCTCTCTCTCTCTCTCTCTCTCTCTCTCTCTCTCTTTCTCTGTTTACCTAGTCAGATTATTCCTCTTCAGTTATCCCGTTTTACCAAGAGCATTCCTCGTCTCTCTCTCTCTCTCTCTCTCTCTCTCTCTCTAACATTTACTTTCCTTTCATCTGACTTTCTATTATTTTTTTTCTTATCTGTCTTTTACATTTACCGGCTTTGTTTCTCTCTCTCTCTCTCTCTCTCTCTCTCTCTCTCTCTCTCTCTCTCTCTCTCTCTCTCTTCTTTACCAAAACAATATTTGCTTCTATTTTCTCCTTATCAATCAAAACTTTCTATATTTTTTCCTCATTTTTTTTTCACATTCTTCTCATTTTCAACATTTCAGAGATCTTAACCCCATTTTAACTCTTTATTTTATCTAATTAATCTTATTCTTATCTGCTTCCATCCCCCCCAGCTCGCTTCTCTTCATTTTTATCAGTCAAAATTATCAAATCCTTTTTATTCTAATCTTCGCTTTTCCTCTGTTCCTTTTTTTTTATCACCTCTTGTCTTCCTGTGTTTCTCTTTCTAATCTGGCAAATTTTCAAAGCATCCTGTTTATTTTATTCCTTTCTATTCTATTCTATTCTATCTATTCTTTCCTCCTTGTCTTCCTTTTCTCTCTTTCTAATCGGCCAAATTTTCAAAGTATCCTGTTTATTTTATCCTTTCTATCTCTCTATCTTTCTATCTATTCTATTCTTTCTATCTGTTTTCCTCCTCCTTGCTGTTTTCTTTATCCTTTCTATCTATTCTAATTTATTCTATTCTATGTTTTCCTCCTCTTTGTCTTCGCTATCCCTTCTTGGCTTCCTCTATTCTGTCTCTCTTTTCTATTCCTCCCTTCGAACAGAATCCGTGTACTAAACATTATGACTAATACACGAAGAGTATAAGGAAATATACAGTGAGACCACCAGCTGAACGAATTGTTACGGTATTCATCGGCTCTACTATTCACCAATACTACATTTTCACTCCTAGCACGTACGTAAACAATAAAAACATGCAGAAAAATAAGAGAAATTAATCATATCTATCTGTGTAGTTAAACATTATGACTACAAAACGAAGGAGAAAGAAAATACACAGTGGGCGAAGCAGCTGAACGAAATGTTACGGTATTCAAAGACTTTATTACGTATTACTTAATTTTCACACAATAAAAACATGCACGAAAACTAAGGAAATTAATCAGATCTATTGACTATGCGGTAAAACTCGACATCGACCTTCCATCTTTAGTATGTGTGTATGTATGTATGTGTGTATGAATCTAGTTACCGTACAGAAGCGAGGGGCAATCAGTATTCCATATATACCTCGCATTACGAATACATACCTCGCATTACGATCAATTTTCAAAGAGATCGTATACCGGGGCCATATAAAAGACTTTGATGTTAAAAGCTGGGGTGAAGAGAGAGAGAGAGAGAGAGAGAGAGAGAGAGAGAGAGAGAGAGAGAGAGAGAGATGGGTGTGTAAATGTGAGATTCCTTAAAATGACTGAGTTGCATCGATAATAAGCTCTCTCTCTCTCTCTCTCTCTCTCTCTCTCTCTCTCTCTCTCATAACTTCCAACCCTTCATTTTGCTACTTCCTTCAAACATTTCTCATTCTATAGTCTTCTCTCCTCCCTCCTCCTCCTCCTCCTCCTCCTCCTCCTCCTCTATACCTCCATCACTTCCTACCACTTTATCCAATACTGTCAAACCTTCTAACTATTTTATCCTCCCCCTCCTCCTCCTCCTCCTCCTTCCTCCTCCTCCTCCTCCTCCTCCATAACCTCCATCATTTTCTCTCCAAAACATCCATTTATTGTAGTATCTAAATCTTTTTCATCCCATCCTCCTCCTCCTCCTCCTCCTCCTCCTCCTCTATCATTCCCTTCTAATCTTTCCTCCCCTCTCCCCATCTTCACGCCCCTTTTCTCTCCCACCTTCCCCTCCCCACACAACACTTATCTTCATAATGTAATCACCATCAGAAGGAGGAGGAGGAGGAGGAGGAGGAGGAGGAAGCTCGTTAAAAGAAAAGCTAAAAAGTAGTAATTGTATTTCTAACTAGTAGCTAAATGACAATAATGGAGAGAGAGAGAGAGAGAGAGAGAGAGAGAGAGAGAGAGAGAGAGAGAGAGAGAGAGAGAGAGAGAGAGAGAGAGAGAGAGAGAGAGAGAGAGAGAAATATAGGAAAATATGAAAGCCGGATAAAATATTGATGACAAAATAACATTATGAAAACTTGTGAAGATAAAACAATCGCAATAGAAAATATGTGTTGTAGTTAATAATGATGATGATGATGATGATGATGATGATGATGATGATGATGATACAGAATAGAAGGTCATAAGAAAAGAATTACAGAAAGTAAGATAGGAAATAATAAAAAATAAAGAGAAAGACAGAAGAATAGGAGGAAAGGAGGGAGGGAGGGAGGGAGGGAGGGAGAGAAGGAAGGAGGCTCAGGTGATCACAGGTGAGGGACGAAGAAGTGAGTCATAGAGAGAGAGAGAGAGAGAGAGAGAGAGAGAGAGAGAGAGAGAGAGAGAGAGAAGAAATGGAGACAATCGGGTGAGAGAAGAGAGGAGGAAAGAGGGAGAGGGAAAAGTGGAGGAGGAAGGAAAGAGAGAGAGGGAGAGAAGAGAAGAGGAAGAGAGAATAAATGAAGGTGAAAGAGGAAGAAGAAGGAGAAAAGGAGAGAGGGACTGGTAGGAAGGATGGATGAGCGGATGGAGGAGGAGGAGGAGGAGGAGGAGGAGGAGGAGGAGGAGGAGGAGGAGGAGGAGGAGGAGGAGGAGGAGGAGGAGGAGGAGGAGGAGGAGGAGGACAAGTGTATGAGTGGATGAATATAACTTACTGATTCATCCAAGTTCAGCTGTTTGGGACACATATAGATAGCTTGACGTCACGTGTGTGTGTGTGTGTGTGTGTGTGTGTGTGTGTGTGTGTGTGTGTGTGTGTGTGTGTGTGTGTGTGTGCAGGACATTGCATCACTAGTAAAAATATATAATGATTTCCACACACACACACACACACACACACACACACACAGTGTGTGTGTGTGTGTGTGTGTGTGTGTGTGTGTGTGTGTGAAGCAAAAACAGAGAGGCGGCTCAGTATAGATAATCTGACACAAACAAGGACAAGCACACACACACACACACACACACACACACACACACACACACACACACACACACACACACACACACACACACACACACACACACACACACACACAAGGACAAAAGGAAAACAAATATGCTGACCTAGAATCTGAGAATGCTTGAAAGAGAGAGAGAGAGAGAGAGAGAGAGAGAGAGAGAGAGAGAGAGAGAGAGAGAGAGAGAGAGAGAGAGAGAGAGAGAGAGAATGACACTATATACATGCTAGGTCAAGGCCATAAGAGTGAAAGTCCTGTCACATTTCATCCTTCTCTCTTTCACTCCTTATCCTTCCTTCCTTCTCTCCTTCCTCCTTCCTTCACTAGTCCTTCGCCTTCCTTCCCTCCTACTCTGCCTCAATAAGGTGCTATACTAACATCCTTTTACTCCTACATACCTATCCATCTTCCTTCACCACCAGCACCACCTCCTCCTCCTCCTCCTCCTCCTCTTTTCCATTCATTTATTTTTCTCTCTTATCCTCCTTTTTCTGTCTTCTTTTCCTCCTCCTCCTCCTATTCTTCCTACTTCTTTCATTCCTCTCTCTCTCTCCTCTCTCCTACTCTTCCTCCTCCTCCTCCTCCTCCTCCTCCTTTTGTCTCCTTCTTCTCTCTCTCTCTCTCTCTTCTTCTTCTTCTTCTCTCTCTCCTCCTCCTCCTATTCTTCCTACTTCTATAATTCTATTAGTACACACCTCTCTCTCTCTCTCTCTCTCTCTCTCTCTCTCTCTCTCTCTCTCTCTGATTTAAATGTTTCTTTTTTCCTTTATTTCTTCATTTTCCTTGTTTTTTTTATATTTTTATACTAGTGTGTGTGTGTGTGTGTGTGTGTGTGTGTGTGTGTGTGTGTGTGTGTGTGTGTGTGTGTGTGTCCAAATATTTTTTCCTTCTTCCTATTTCCTTTTTCCTTCTATCTCTGTTTTTCTCTTCTTTTCTTTTCCTTCACCTTATGTCTCTTCTTCTTCTTCTTCTCCTCCTTCACGGAATTCCACAAGGCACTCAGGATTCAACGCTTCAATCCTTCCTCCTCCTCCTCCTCCTCCTCCTCCTCCTCCTCCTCCTCCTCTTCTTCTTCTTCTTCTTCTTTACTATCACCATCTTCCCTCTTCCTCCCATATTGCTCTCCTCTTTCTGTTTTTCCCTGTTCTTATTGCTTGTTTTACTCTATCCTTTTTCTCTCACCTCCTTTTCCTCTTCCTCCTTCTTCTTTCTCTTTATCATTGTCTCCTCCTCCTTTCCTTCTTTCCACACCTACCATTTACTTTCTATTGTTTCTCCTACTCTTCTTTTATCTATTTTATTACTTCTTCTCCTCCTCTTCCTCCTCCTCCTCTTTATTAAATATTTGTCACGTTCCTTCTTCCTTCCTATCTCTCTCCTTTATCATCTTACAACTGTTTCCTTTACTCTTTCTTCAGTCATCTTTATTGCTCTTTCTCGTTCTCCTTCTTCTTCATCTTCTTCTTCTTCTT
>NC_059281.1:9999901-10002401 GCF_017591435.1 Portunus trituberculatus
GGCAAGAAAAAGGTATTCGAACCGCCAGGAAATTTCACTATGATTCACACCAGAGAGAGAGATAATTTTAGTGCAGTGGTTTACATTCTCTCCCTCTCTCTCTCTCTCTCTCTCTCTCTCTCTCTCTCTCTCTCTCTCTCTCTCTCGTTCCAACCTCTAATTATTTTCCTCTCATGTGCAGATATTGACCTCTCTCTCTCTCTCTCTCTCTCTCTCTCTGCATCGTCTTCCTTTCCTTGCTTTTCTCTCAAACTTTCTGCTTTATTTATTCTTCCTCCTTCTCTTCTTCCTTCCCTCTCTCATGTCCTTCCTTATTTTTTTCCATGTCTGACCTCCTTCTTCCCATCCCTTCCTCCTGCTCCTCCTCCCTCTTTCCGCCTCTTTCTTATCCACCCCATCCATCTCTCTCTCTCTTTCTCTCTCCCTCTCTTTATTCTAATGACTTGCCTTGCATTCCTCTTCACATGGTAATTCAAATCTCTTTCCAATATTACTTTGTTTAACTTCAATCTTCTATCTCCATTTTTCTCTCTTTTTCTTTTTCTTTCATTTTTCTCGTCTTTTTTTTTTCGTCCGAGTTCCATTCAGATTTTTTTTTCTTCCTTCTTCGTCATTCTCTTTCTCTTCTTCTTCTTCTTCCCACTTCACAGTATAATCCTCTTCTCTTCTCTTCCTCCTACTTTAGTGTATTATCCTCTCCTTCTCCCATCTCCTCCTTCTGATCATGGTCCATTAGCTCCTTCGTCTTTCTCCATCTATCCCCTCTTCCTCTCCTTCCCTTCTCATCTCTTCCTCCTCATCGCTTCCTCTCCCGTCATTCCCTTCATCCTCCAATTCCTTTGTCTTCTCCCTTTCTTTCTCCTTTTTTTTCCTTCTCTTCATAATCATCCTCTTTTTCCTTCATCTTCTCTCCTTCCTTCTGCTTTCTTCCCTTCATCCTTTTTTCCTTCGTCTTGTATCCTTCTCTTCCTTCCATTCATCTTCCGTTTCCTTCGTCTTTTCCCTCTTTCTTTCCTCCTCCTTCCATCCCATTACTCCATCTGGTTCCTCCCTCGCTGGCCTGGCTTGGCACAACGATTCTAGGGCCACGCATCACCACGCCACGCCCGTCCACAGCCTCTGCCACGCCCACAGCCCCGCCCACCATCCGCAGTGACATGACTTCCCCCCCCTCTATATATACCCACACATACATACATATATACACACATTTGCATATACATCCCTTTTAATGTTAGTCTTCTCTCTCTCTATACAGTCTAAGCTCTCCTTTAATTCCGTCAGTACTGGGACGCATTTTTACCTTGATTTTTCTGTGTGATTAGACGATTATATTAAAAAAGAGAGCGGCGTAGACCGAAAGTAAAGAGAAAAGACTAAGATTGTGAGTTAATGTGGTATCTTGTGTGTTAAGTTTGAATAACGTTATGGTTAAACTGTATTAACCCCCTTCAGTACTGTGACGCATCTTTACCTTGAGATTTGTGTACAATTTGACGATTTTATTGACATTAGGAAGGGTTCTACTAAGATTGTGAGTTAATGTGGTGTCTTGTGTGTTAAGTTTGAATAGTTATGGTTACACTCAGTTATGGTTAAACTGTATTAACCCCCTTCAGTACTGTGGCGAATTTTTGCCTTGAGATTTGTGTACAATTTGACGATTTTATTGACATTAGGAAGGGTTCTATGTTGCTCATGACATTAATGGCTAGAGTCTTCACTATTTTAATCCCCACATAAGTTTCTGAAGCTGCATAAAACAGCCAAATAGTAACCAGAATGAGTATGAAGACGCGTCATGGTACTGAAGGGGTTAACTTACGCCAGATTTACCTTACATTTCGAAGTTATATTGAATCAAGTCAAGATAAAATAAGTTCACATATATAAATCTCTTCAGTACCAGCACGCGTTTTCATATATATTCTGGCTACTATTCTGGCGATTTTATACAGCTTCAGAAACACATGTGAGGATTAGAATGGTAAAGACTGTGGCTCATTACTCTTCTGACCTCCATAGACCTTTCCTAATACAAATAAAATCGTCTAATCACACACAAAACTGAAATATGCGTCTCGGTACTGAAGAGGTTACACCAGACAAGATTAAAAAACAAGACTGAACAACACTTAGCTACCAGCCTCGCCAACACAAACATCTGCAACCTCCTGCAATTCCCCTGCAATCCCCAGCCTCTCCTTCGTCTAGACTGCATGTGCCCCTCCCCCAGACTCTTCCCACCACTTCCCTTCCCCAAAAATGCAGTTAACTCCCCGCCCACCTCAGGAAATGCGAGTCTTTTTTTTTTCCCCTCATTCCCCTTACCTTCCTCTTTCATTTCTCCACTGGCACAACCTCGACTCTTCCCTCCCCTTCCCTTCCCCCAAAAAGCGGTCACACCCCCCATCTAAGGAAATGCAAGTCTTTTTCCCTCATTTCCCTTACCTTCCCCTTTCATTTCTGCATTGACATAACCTCGACTCTTCCCTCCTCT